>NC_056737.1:1799622007-1799687007 GCF_019279795.1 Protopterus annectens
TCTTTCTGCTTCACCCGGTGCTCCCTCATACACCTCCGGTTCACCTATTCTGCATACGACACAGTGTTGCCTTGGAGGATTATACCATTACCCATCCCCCCGCACACATATTCCTGACACTCCATCCATCACTGCTTTGGTTGATGGCCCATGACATGGTCAAGGTAACACATTGCATACCCTACATATGTCAGGTACCTGTATGGTCGTGTGGACTACCCTGCCATCTTTGACTTTCCACATGCTATACCTCACGCACATAGGTACACGCCCATACTTAACTTTCATGACATGGTTGGTATATCCGGGTAATACCCGTTCAACTGTGACACATCCTGACAAGTTCGGCTTGGACCGATGATGTGCGGATTTTGGCCGACTGTTCCAATCATTGGTAGGATGCCATCTTTTCCTATGTCCAGGATGGGATCTATTCTGGACACATATCCAAATGTACTGGACAACACGTACCCACAGTCAACAGTACGGATAATACTGTTCCTTTCAGCCTACATGGTTGCCTTATTGTTGTAGCAGTTTATATGCTCCTTCTGTTTTGTTTACATACTTATTCTATTTCCTGTCACATTTGGTATGTGAAATACAGACATACCTATTGTATGTGACTATTACATGTGTTGTGGGATATAATTCGGTCATAGAGTCGCTAGATATGTACATTTATCGTGTTTTTTGTTATGGACACATCTGCCCAGCTGTGTACCCTCCCTCACAATATGGGTCAGCTGGTGAGCCTGACCATTGGGCTGGGCGTACGTATTGGCAGTGCACTAACATATGATGCATTTCACTTCCACTTGGTATAACTATCTACACTGCATTGGACTACGGGCACATGGTTTTCAATGTCATTTGTTCGTGGGATAGGGACCCGTTATTCCCTACCCTGCATTTGTGTTTGCTTCTTCATTTTGTGTTCGCAGGAACTGTCTTGCATGCTTTGTATACGTTTCAGTATCCACAGACACTGACAGATGTGATTACTATTGCTGGCAAATTGTTATATGCAAGTATTTTAGGCTGCACGTTGGCAGCTGAAATTTCCACGCCTCTGTGCGGCACTTCGACACACCCTATGCACTCGCGCTCCTTTCCTATGCACATGGCTGTGGTGGCAGCATGCCTTCATTAATATGCATTTGGTGCTACTGCGCCATCTTCACTCCTCATGGTCGGTGCAAGCTTA
Source organism: Protopterus annectens (assembly GCF_019279795.1). NCBI lineage: Eukaryota > Metazoa > Chordata > Ceratodontiformes > Protopteridae > Protopterus > Protopterus annectens. The sequence continues at coordinate 1,799,623,215 of NC_056737.1, forward strand.
ATGCCGGCCTTGCGCTGAGCTTCATGAATCCCAGTTATACCAAGTGGAATTAGTGCTGGTAATATTTTACCTAAGCCATGGTAGCTATCAAAGGAATTCAGTACACCCCACAGGCTATTCTATGAATTGTATAATCATACCACACAACCATCTGCAAACCAAGACATCAATATAGGATTGAAAGTGTAAATCAGAATAGAATTACCTATATGCCAAAATAAAAAAAATCTCATCAAATGCTATCATGGCCAGAGTGAGCAATAAAATGCAGAGGGGGCATCCCCGTCTAGTGCCATTTTCAGATTAAGAGAAGGAGAAAGAACTCTGTGTAAGTATATGCTGTAGCCCCTGTATACAAAACTTTCTACCTCTTAATAAAAGAATACAAGCAGCCAGCCCTCTCCAATAAGACTCAGATAAAATTCTACTCAATATAATCAAACATTTTCCAAAAATCAATCAATAAAACAAAAGACTGTTTACTGTAGTGCTACTCTTACTTTTGAACATTTAACCCTAATCTTGCCAGTTAAAGACACCAGGCTCTACCCTTTACAAACTGCTGATGATTCTCCAAAATATGATTTGGAAAGATCCTATCAAATCATTTAGCCAAACCTTTAGCATACATTTTAGTCTCTCTCTCTCTCTCTCTCTCTCTCTGTAGCAATGAAATTGACTACTAATTGGTTACATTATATCCGTCTTTCTCCAGTTTAGGCTGAAAATATATTTAGCCTGATTCAGTTCTTCCAGAGACTGACCCATCTTTTCTACAAATATATAATATTCATTAAGAGGATTCAGCAAAATATCCTTATATTCCTTGTGGAAAACAGGGGTAGCACCATCCAGGCCCAGCATTTTACTTGCTGTGAGATCCTGGCTCACACCTTGAATTACTGGTAATGGGACCTCTTCATTCAATATGAGTTTATATCTGGGAGTAATTATTCTGGCAGGAATGTCATATCAAATTTTAAGACAGTCGACAAAAGGGACAGGTCTGTGTGAAAAGTGTCTATTCCCTTATTCCTTAAGCAATGGATAATTAATACCATGAGGACAGGTAGTGACCTTCCCCTCAACATCAAATTAGCCCGGAGCTGTTAGGTCTCTGATACATTCCTGGTACAACCTAGCAAGTGCCTTGTGAGAAATCTAGTCCTTGGCCATGAAAAATGACCTGTATCTTTCCTAGTTATCATGAATGTTTTGTAGCTTAACTCCTCTGCATTGAGATTTAATTTTGGCACATAGGGTCTTAGTCTTACAGAGATCCTGTACATACTCTCAAACATCTTAGCTTCATCTACCCATCTTTTACATTGCTGCCATTCCAAACAAGTATGAGCCCTGTGTATATTTTAATTTGCAGCCCACTGTGCCCTTTTAAAGGAACCCAATTCTCCCCTGATGACCTACCTATACCAATACCTTCCTACAAAAACTACTGATCTTCTTCTTCTTTCAGCTTTTCCCGGTTAAGGGTCACCACAGCGGAACTCCAGTCCATTAATGATTGGCAGTAGATTTTTATGGTGCCGAGATGTTAGCCCGATGCCAAACCTTCAACGAAGGCACGCCCATTCATGCATGTCTTTCAAACACCACTCGACCGCGGGGAGGACATGCAGACTCCACACAGAAGGCGTTCCAGCTGAGAATCGAACGGGAGAACCTCTTGCTGTGAGGCAACAAAACTACTGATCTAATCTGAAATAAGTCTACACCTGACAGAATTCCTCAGCCAAAGAAGATCAAACTTCCTTATATATACAGGCCTTTTGGCATTACTTTTACTTATATTTATATAAATCATACACCTATGTCCAAATAAGCCATAGAATACACAGAGTATTAAAAAGTAAGTTGGGAGATGAGCAGTTCAGATTTAGATCAGGATGCAGCAAAACTGACCCAATATTTGCAGTGAGACAGATAGTTGAGAAGACGCTAGAGATGACGAAAGAGTCCAAATTGCCATTCCTAGACCTGAAGAAAGCATATGATAAGGTCCTGAGAGAGCTGACTTAGGTAGTCTCGTGGTGGTTCAAAGTCCCAGAAACATTAGTAGCATTAGTGCAGGTTGTGTACAAGGGCCCAATGACTCAAATACAAGCAGTGTTCAGTGTCACAGAGGGGTTCCCAGTGGGAGTGGGTGTGCACCAGGGTTCAGCTCAGAGCCCACTGCTGTCTGTACTAGTGAAGGACTACATCAGCAAACAGGCTGGAGATGACAGATGCTGTACATAGACAATGTGGCATTATGGGCAGTGAACAAGATCTTTAACAAAGGATTGGGGAATGACCTGAAAAACTGAAGACACACGGGATGAAACTGAGTACAGGAAAGACAGTTGAAATGGCAGCAAATGGAGGAATCAGATGAAGCTCAGGATTAAGATACAAGGGAAAATAGTGAAACAGGATAACAGCTTCAAGTATCTGGGAGGGTTAATTAGGAGAAAGGAAGTCTGAATGAGGAGTTCAAAGCTAGAATTAGAGGGACTATAGCCAGGTGGCACAGTGTCTCAGGAGTAATGTATGACAGAAGATTGCCAAAGAAGCTGAAAAGTAATGTGTAAAAAATAGTGATGTGAACCAGTACTACTGTATGGTACAGAAACATGGGCAGTAAAGACAGAGAAGGTGAAGAATCTAGAGGTAAAATAGTGCCTGAGATGGGTGGTAGGAAGCATACTGTAAGACAGACAAAGAAATGAGGACATCAGAGCAGAAGCCAAAGCTCTGATTGCAGAGAAGGTCAAAGAGAACAGAATATGGTGGTTTGGACATGTGCAGAAAAGCAGAAGATAATCTGGTGAAGGTTTGGTAGAGATGGGAAGAAGGTAAGATGAAACGAGGGCATCCAAAAAAGAAATGGATAGGTCGTGTGAGAGAAGACCTGTGACAGTTGGGCATGACTGTCAAAGAAGGTAGGAGATTGGCATTGAATCGAGAGAGAAGGCGACATTTGGCATGACACTCTGACCTCATATAGAAAATGGGAAAAAGGTGATTGATGGTGATGATGATGATGATATAAGATATAAGCCATAGAATGATCTGAGAGTGACCCTCAAACACTGGAGCTAACATACCCAAAGACAAATCTGTGGACATTAGAATCAAGTCAGTTCTTCTACCCACCCCTTCCTGGTCCATAACATGTATAATCATGAGAATCTGGATATAAAATACACTATGTATCTACTAAATCTCGATACTTAACTACACTAGGAATTATATCCATCTATGGATCTAAATAGTACTGAACCCCCTCAATAATCATTTGGAATCCTTTACTTTCATAACATTAGAGCTGCTCAACCATAAACCACCCAGCATCACCAAGCTGAGTCCTAATTAAGTCCATAATAACTACACCTACAAAAAGCAGAGATTCATATATGCCATAGCCAAAACCCATCTGTCTTCCTCATCTGACTCACATAACTCCACTCGCCACCCTAGACAAGCTTGAACCAATATGGCAACCTCTCACTCTGCCATGCTGGCAAAGATGTAATACACCTTCCCATGCCACTATTTTTTTTTCAAATAGGGGATACAGAAATTTAGTCTTTTTTTAAAACGTTTAAGGCTACTGAGGCATGCATAAGAATGCACAGTGATGCTCTGTTGAAATACTTAGCTCTGTTCCTCCTCAGTTGTTCTACTTTCTTCACATAATTCTGGCAATATTTTATAAACAGTGGTCTACCCAGTATATTTGAGGTGTTATTAGCTGTTTCTTTCAAGGATCCAGACTATAATTCTAATGTTATTTTTCTGTTTGACTCAGTGGAGTTAACAGCAGTAGCTGCTGCCCCACAGTATGATGTTCAATATGGTGGAATTATCCACACTTAAGGGCGAACACACATGTAGGATCTTAAATTAAGTATTTCACTGTTACACAGATGGTCCAAGTGGTGATGCAAGCTATCCAACATATCAAAGCTGTTTCCAGTGGTCAAGAACAGAAGTTAGTAGCCATAGAGGAAAATGATACACAGAACTAAGCAAAGATGGGCACATCTTTAAGAAGAAAATGGCAGCACAGTCAAGATATCCAGGACTTGCATTCCTTCTCTACAAAATTGGAAAGTAAAACAGAGGATGTAGTGAATCAGGCCACAAGAAACAATTTGCAATTGCTGAGCCTGTCTGAAGGGACTGATGGTGAGAACCCAGTTAAATTTATAAATGTAGAGCTGGAAAATAAATAGAAAGCATTAATCAGACAGTGATTGGAAAAGCGCACAGGATTACACCATGGGTGAAGAATCCCATTATAACTAAATGATTCATAACAAAATGCCTTGACTATAATGATCAAGAGAAAATCTCAATAAGTGTGCAGGATCTTTTTTTTTTTTTTTGACAAAGAGGTTAACGTGAGGATAATCCCAGCTTATAGTACTGCCATCTATTCAAAAAGGAATACTTTTGTCACAGCTATCAAATTTTACAAGGAGTTCATAGGTACATAGGTTCATAGGTTGGTACTAGGGTATCAGCCCTAGGACCTATACAAGCCTAAACCATAACAATTATTTGGCTATTTCTTCCCACAATATTTGCTTCCCTGAACCACTGTCTAGCAGGGCGACTGACATGATCCCCGGAGATGTGACCCCCCCCTGGGATGGCCAGTGCAATACTGCTTCCCAGCCTCCTTATCGGTAACAGTACAAGGAAATAGCTATATATTTTTACTTGCCATCTAAATCTACTACAGCTATAGAATGTCTATCTTATAACTTGTCAATCCAAAGTGCTACTAATGGTCCATTTAATTATAGGGAAATGGTTTTGGGAGACTCTAAGAAAAAGCTGAGATCTGTGATATAATCTCAGATTAAGTTTCCACTGAGTAAAAAGGGTCTCAGTCAGACACCTACGAGGCCTTCATCACTGCAAAGCTTCTTCCAGAAACAAAAGTCTGATAAAGAATCAGCCCTTGTCTCCTTCATGTAATTGCTTTTTACCCCTCATTAAAAAGATGACGGGACTCTGAATTTTCTATACCAGATCTCCCATTGCATTAGGTTATAAAGATAGAACAAGAATTAACAATTTCTGACACATCTTCCTGCTCTGAAATGGTGAACTCTACTATCACAGGATTCATTTATTTAATTGTATTTATTATTTGTTGACCAGGAAAGTCTGACTAGGACAGAACCTATTTTCAGAGGAGGCCTGGGGAGAAATGCTCCAGACGCATGTCTTTGAAATGTGGGAGGAAACCAGAGTACCTGGAGGAAACACACATGAACACAGGAAGGACATGCAAACTCCACACAGAAGGCACCCCAGTTGAGAATTAAACCAGAGAACCTCTTGCTGTCAGGTGACAACATTAACTGCTGCACCACTGCACCACCCAGTACGATTTTATTAGCTTGCTTGAGGGCTGTTGTTCTGCTGGAGTTTCTTGCTTAGTGTATATATCTTCCTTAAGAAAATAAATGCTTATTAATAGGAGGCAGTCTGAACTTTGTAACATTATATTTTCCTGTGGGGTACTGTATTTTGATTGAGTTTTTATAGATGAACTATTATACTGTTCTAGGTGGTATATGCTAACATTGTTCTTCTTTGCTCCAGTCCAGACTTCTTTCTTTTTAAGTGTGTGATTCTGTTCTTTTTATAGTTGTGTTTTTTTTCTGTTTTTGTTTCTGTTTTTTTTTCCCCAAGTTCATCACAACTGCAGACCTTTCTGGTAGAGAATACATAGGCACAACTTAGAACATTTCATGCCTAGGCTTAGGTAGGTAGCCTTTCAGGTAAGGATGATTGAGTTGGGTTCCCTCAGAACCTCTGAGATTCGATACTTGAATTGCTAGACATCTAGGAACAGTTTAAAAAAAGGAAGGCTGTTATAGGCAAGCTATACAGGCTTGAAAGCTAGAATTGTATTCTTAAACAAATAAAAATTAAAACCAGTAAATTGGATAGACTGTTTATGTTTTGGAAATTGGAAGGTTAAGTCAGTAGTGTCAGTTAAGGTAAATCAAGGGTCGCAGTTTTGATCCATAAACAGTTAGGATGGATACTGTTGGATAATAAATATTAAGGTCCCATGAGGTCAGTGTCTGTTCTCATTCCAAAAGAGTTTGGGACCATGGAGGATTGAAACAATGGTGACTTAAGTCAGAAGGGATGAGATCTGGAGCACAGGGTATAACTCTTTTGAGCATAATTTGGTTTAAAAATAAATCTCTTATACAAAAACTTCCCATCATGTGGGACAACTGGATAAATGCTGATATTATCCATGTTCTGAATCTGAGGGGATCAGACTTCACTAAGTTGAATTTGACCAAGAAATTATAGTGTTTTCTATATTTTCAACTATCATCTTTATTTAAAAGTGCCCTATCTAGTGTCCAACCTGCTGGCCAAATTTTGAATGGAGATAACTCTCCTTTACTTTTTGTAGACAGACTATTAGCCAAAAGTTCAAGACTTGCATGATTTAAAGATTGGGATATTGTCGACTCTGGCAATAGCAAGCACCTGGACCTCAGGGGTAGGCTGCTAAAGGCTAAGTCAGGGTCAGCCTACGTACTACCCAGCTTTGGATATGTAACCTCCATAAATAAGTGTTATGATAGGTACTTATTCACATTTCTTCATTTTGAGGAGTCAAACTTTTGCTGTATTTGTATAAGGCATGCATACTACATCAGGGACATAGTCAGTATCTGTTTATATTAGCTACTATAGTACAACTTGTCATACATTAGAAACTGCATTACCCAATTTTAAATAGCTTAATATAGCTCTTGACAGGCAACTTTTAATATACACCTCCTACAAATTAAAATATTTTATGCATCCCCCATCTATCAATACTTAGTTTACTATTAGTAGCAATATTTAATTGACCCACATTAGGTATTAAATGTATTGACATGAGGTAATGAACTATCAGTTTTTTGTTATTAATCTAATTTCACTTTTTCTTTGTTCAAAAGTTTCCAGATAAGCAGTAGATTTTGTCAAAGAACCCCTAATCTGACTTCTCTTATTTATTTTTTGTATCTTAGTTTTTTATGCACTTAAATAGTCTCACTGCCAGTGCCCTACATAACAAATGTGTAAACTTTCTGATTAATTCCATGCTTTATATAATTTACCTTATATAATAAAGTGGAAACGGTAACAGTTTCACACACTTACCTTCTTTTGTCCCATTTCTCTAATGGATTGTTTTCTGTCCCAAAATATTCTAAGCAAGTGGAACCCACTCCATTTACCCCCACTCTGCTCGGGCTCACTCCGCTCCCTTGCCCTACTTCCTACTCCCTAGTCCCACCTACTCCACTTACTCTAAATATAACCCCCCATCTCTATCTACCTCAAAGTTCTTCCAATCCCAGTCTATAACACCTGCACAGATTACCTATTTACAGTCCCTCCCATATTTTATTCAATATTGCACTATCCAGTTCTCCCCTCTGTCCTGTATGTCATAAAATACTCCCTGCCATCTTAATTACCAACACCACATGATCATGTTGTTTCCCAATACAACATATCACCCCTTTTTTTCCATCCCTTCCTCTATTCCTGAACAGGTCAAAATATCATCTTGCAACTAATCACGATACCAATCTCCATGTTGAATGTTTAACTTCTGCTACTCACCCACTTAATATCTTTACCTTCACACTTGCATACAACCCATCACTATCATCCTAGTTGTACCACCCAACATGCTGCAGCATGCACAGCACTTAATTCACCCTAGGTAACACCCACCTTATACTCTCCCAATACCACATAGCCCATCACCATCATCCTAGCTGTACCACCCAACATGCTGCAGCATGCACAGCACTTAATTCACCCTAGGTAACACCCACCTTATACTCTCCCAATACCACATAGCCCATCACCATCATCCTAGCTGTACCACCCAACATGCTGCAGCATACTCAGCACTTAATTTACCCTAGGTAACACCCACCTTATACTCTCCCAATACCACATAGCCCATCACCATCATCCTAGCTGTACCACCCAACATGCTGCAGCATACTCAGCACTTAATTCACACAAGGTAACACCCACCTTATACTCCCTCAATACCACATAGCCCATCACCATCATCCTAGCTGTACCACCCAACATGCTGCAGCATACTCAGCACTTAATTCACACAAGGTAACACCCACCTTATACTCCCGCAATACCATATAACCCACCACCATCATCCTATTTGTACTATCCAGTGTGCAGCATCATACTCAGCCATTAACTCATTCAAGGTAACACTCACCTCATTAAGGGCATGCTCAGCCCTTAATTCACCCAAGATAACATCCACCCTGCAGTCTGTGAATACCACAAACTTTTTCAAACACAGCCTACACTTACAAAACCCTATAATACAAAAAATTAAAACTTAAAATTAAAATTAAATGCTTAACCTACAACCAACATATCTCCCCCAAACTAAAACTCAGTGGCAACATCCATCCAAACCTAAACCAGCTACATTCCCACAAACGTTTAACTCTACAACCCCCACAAACCACACCCCTTCAATACAACACAACACTACTTGTTCTTCTCTTAATGTCACACAGAAAAACATTAGAAACATCTACAACAAAATACCCCTGTTCCATGCCTGGCTTAACCTATATGCTCCAGATATTGTAGTACTAACTGAAACCTGGCTGAAAAAAGAAACAAAAGATAATGAAATTCTGCCCCCAAACTATAATATACCAAGATCAGACAGACAAAATAAAAGGTCCAGTGGAGCTGTAATACTATACAAATATTTTCTGCAGCTTACCCCTTCATCACTAAATCCTCCACAATGTGGTGAGGCAGACATTCTCATATCTCCTGTCGAACTCAACCAAGACAAGACATTATCCATCATAGGTGCATATTTGTCACATGGTAATAACCTTTCTATTGCAGAATACTTCTTTGCTGGGTCTCATCCAATATCTCCAAAGAAAAATTCATATTGGGTAATTTTAATAGTGACTCTCACTCTCTCTCTCTCTCTCTAACTCTCTCGCCCTCTTCTTCATCTAGCCTAAACAATTAATAAATCTCTATGATATCACACAGCCAATATCCACTTCTTCCCATTATAATAAAAACAACATTAAGGGAACATTAATTGACTGGATTCTTACCTTTATGTTTCATAAAATATTTGCCTCAGATTCACATTCCGATACCCTATGTGATCATTTCCCTACCTGTCTAATAAGAAAGCAAACTAATATTCAAAGGCAGCCACTTTTCCGCATAGCACATAACTTCACACATTTCAACAAAGATTTATATCCTAGCTAAAACTATATGAGTGGAATGCTCTAAAATATATTCCATTATATGATCATCATCATCTTTCAGCTGTTCCCATTAGGAGTCACCACAGTGGATCATCTGTTTCCATTTCTTCCTGTCCTCTGCATCTTGCTGTGTCACACCAAAAACCTGCATGTCCTCTCTCACCACATCCATAAACCTTATCTTAGGCCTTCCTCTTTTCCTGTTACCTGGTAGCTTCATCCTTACCATCTTTTTCCCAATATACTCAGCATCTCTCCTCAGCACATGTCCAAACCAATGTAATCTTGCCACTCTGGTTTGTCTCCAAACCTTCAAACCTGGGCTGACCCTCTAATATACTTATTCCTAATCCTGTCCACTCTCGTCACACCCAGTGCAAATCTTAACATCTTTAACTCTGCCACATCCAGCTCTAACTCCTGCCTTTTTGTCAAAGCCAATTTCTCCAACCCATATAACATAGCTGGTCTCACTACCCTCTTGTAGACCTTCTCTTTCACTCTTACTGGTACTCGTCTGTCACAAATCACTCCTGACACTCTTCTACACCCACTCCATCCTGTCTGTACTCTCTTCTTCACCTCTCTTCACACTCACCATTACTCTGAACTATTGATCCAAAGTATTTCAACTCATCCACCTTCACCACCTATACTCCCTGCATCCTCACCATTCCTCTATCCTACCTCTCATTCATACACATATATTCTGTCTTAATCCTGCTGACCTTCATTCCTCTTCTCTCTAGAGCATATCTCCATCTCTCCAGGGTCTCCTCCACCTGTTCCCTACTCTCACTACAGATCACAATGTCATCTGCAAATGTCATAGTCCACGGGCACTCCTGTCTGATCTCGTCTGTCAACCTGTCCATCACCATTGCAAATAAGAAAGGGCTCAGAGCTGATCCTTGATGTAATCCCACCTCCAACTTAAACACATCTGTCACTCCCACTGCAGACCTCACCGCTGTCACACTACTCTCATACATATCCTGTACCACTCTTACATACTTCTCTGACACTCCCGACTTCCTAATACAATACCACAACTCCTCTCTAGGCACCCTGTCATATGCTTTCTCTAAGTCTACAAAAACACAATGCAACTCCTTCTGACCTTCTCTGTACTTCTCCATCAAGACCCTCAGAGCAAACATTGCATCAGTAGTGCTCTTTCCCGGCATGAAACCATACTGCTGATCACTAATCATCATGTCCCTTCTTAACCTAGCTTCCACTACTCTTTCCCATAACTTCATGCTGTGACTGATCAATTTAATCCCTCTGTAGTTACTACAGCTCTGCTCATCACCCTTATTCTTAAAAATTGGTACTGAAACACTTTGCTATTTCTAATTCTACTTTCATAAACATCCTAAATGAAAATGTTGCACTAAAAAAAAAAAAGAGAGAGAGTTAGGGCCAAACCTACCCCCTGGTTGTCTTAAAATACATAAGTCCTTTTAAGACTAAGAGATAGAGCAAATGCATGGGTATCCAATAAAATACTAATAAATCTCCAAAACTTCAGGGAACTCAGACCCCCCCCAAAAAAAAAACCCTCAAATACTGAGGGGAAATGCTACTTAAGGCCAGAAGTCTAAACCTCAAAATGCACGCACTCGAGGCACTCCTCAGTATGGAGAAAATCCATATATGTGCAATAACAGAAACCTGGTTTAAGGCTCCAGAGAGCACCCCAGCACTACCAGGCTACAACTCATACCATACATTTTGGCCACAGAACCCAGACTGAAATACAAAAGGCAGGGGCGTATCCATATTCATTAAGGATACCCACACCTCCAGGTTAGTGGCACAGCACGATGCTTCAGAGATCATCCACGTGCAGCTAACAAAGGGCAAAATGGCAATTCAAATTGTAGCTTGCTACAGATCATCCACCATGTCCCAGGACCCCCATTCCACATTTCAGGAAACACTGGGAAACATAAAGGTCCTACCAAACACCTTAATATTGGGCGATTTCAATTACCCAAATATTAACTGGCCGAACTACTCAAGTACTAACTCCCTTGCCTAACATTTCCTAGAATTTATAAACTCAAAAGCCCTGGATCAACTGGACAACACTCCCACCAGAGGTGACAACATATTGGACTTGGTCATCATCAACATGGGCGACCAGTGTTCCACACTGGAGGTCAACCCCTTGCTGGTTAGATCTGACCATAAAAAAAATAACTTTAGATACCTACACCCCCACCCCCACCCACAGACAAGGAAACCACTGTGAAAAACTTTTCAAAAGCAAACTTCATGTTACTTATGACCGAGGTGGAAAGTTTCAAAGCCAGCATGCTAAAGGATAATGCTGTCCAAGCTGCAAAATCCTTTATTAATACATCCTGCAGGCACCTACAATAACACATGGATCATGCTATCCCAAGCAAAACAAAGACTCACTCCTCAAAGAAAAGGAAACCAGTCTGGTGGACCCCTGCCATAAACAAGCTATACAATAGAAGGAGGAAACTAGTAGAGAAAAGAGTAAAATCCCAAGAAGGGAAGACATCCCTGATCAGTATCAGCAAGAAACTACGTTCCCTCATAAAAATTGCCAAGGACTCCAAAAATAACCACAAGGCATTCTTTAGCTATGTCAAGAATCTAAGTGGCAATGCTCAGATCTGCTCAGAGTTAGTGCAGAATGGCACAAAATACACTGAACCAACCAATATCCCCAACATCCTGGCAGACAGGTTCAGTGCAAACTTCACCCCCCTCTCACCCCCAAAAGGACCCATAACCATACCAGAAGAATGTAGAGCCCCTGAAATCACAGACACTCAGGTTAAAACAGCCCTCTCCAAAGCCAAAAACACAGCATCAGTGGGACCAGACAGTGTCCCGGACTGCGTCCTACACAAGCTCAAAGATGAACTAACCCCTCACTTAAACACACTGTTCAAACTCAGCCTCTCCACAGGCTACATACCCATAGAGTAGTGCACAGCAATGGTTATTCTGCTCCACAAAGGTGGAGCCACAACAGATCCTGGGAACTATTGCCCTATAAGCCTGACTAGCTGAGTCTGCAAGGCTATGGAGTGCATCATCATGGAACTCATTAACAGAGACATTAAGAACCTCCAAACACTGGACCCTACCCAGTTCGGCTATGTTAAGGGTAGATCATGCCTCCTGAACCTGGTGGACTTCTTTGAGACAGTTACCAAGGCTATAGATGAGGGAAAGGTGGTACAAACAGCCTACTTAGGCCTCGCAAAAGCCTTCAATACCATTCTCCATTCTGGTATTGTAGACAAGCTCACCAGCCTGAACATAAACCCCTGTGTCACAAGATGGGTTGCCAACTGGCTCACGGACAGAATCCACATGGTGAGAGTTGTGGGATCTAGGTCCAACTCTAAACCGGTTACAAGTGGCGTTCCCCAGGACTCAGTCCTAGGACCGCTCCTGTTCGGCATATACTTCTCAGACATAGAAGCAAGCACAGGAGGACTATGACTGACTAAGTTCGCAGACAACTGTAAATGAGGGGCTATAACTGACTCTTCAGCTGACACAGACATCCTCCAAAAGGGTCTCACTGAGACAGATACTTGGTGTCAAAATCATGGTCTCAAGCTAAATGCCAAAAAGTACATAGTCATCCCCTTTGGAAAAAACAAAGTACGCACACACTACCACATGGGTGGTAGTCCCCTAAATATGGAAGACATAATAAGGTATCTGGGGACCCCAGTAGATAGTAATCTCTCCTTTGACAATCACATTGCCAAACTGGTTAGAAAATCCTTCTATGTGGCCCACCTAATCACAAAAGGGTTCACATCCAGATCAAAAAAGTTCATTGTGCCCTTCTACTCATCACTCATCAGACCCATCATAGAGTACAACACCCCATTTGGGCTGTACCTTACAAGACACCTGCAACAGCTGGAAAGACCACAGAAGTACCTCACCAAGAGGATCACTGCTCACAAACAGATGCCCTATGCAGCTCAACTGAAGGAACTCCAGCTGTACTCGGTAGCATATCGCCTACTCAGAGGTGATCTCTGCATAACATACAAGGCCATGTCCAACCCAGAATTGATGGACATGCTCCACCTAAAGAAAACCATATCCCCTTGAGCCACACGCTCTAGGAATCTAAACCTCATCACAGCAATAAATAGGACGTGCTGGAGGGATAGATTCCTGTTCCAGAGACTTCCCATGCATTGGAACAAGATTCTGATCTACATTAGGCAGAGCTCCTCGCTAACACTCTTCAAGAGAAACCTTGACAAGTGGGTGGGAAACAGAAAGTTTACCCTGAGGATCACTTCAGTGGCTCTGCTGGACAGAGGCACAGGGAACAAATCTAATGGGGTGGAAAAAGCCAACACATTCTGGCTAGGCTTATAAATGCCTTTGGGCAGATAGCCTATTACCTACCCATGAACCTATGAATATATGAACCTAAATTAAGTTAGATAAAAAAAAAAAAAAAAAAAAACATACTGTACTAATTTGCAACATAAAAACTGCAAAAATCTCAAAACATTCGGGTCCTCTTTAAACCAGCTGCTCAATCCTGGCTTCAATGCTCAACCACCTCCTACACTTAAAACTAACAACAACTCTACCAACTGTGCTGTGCTGTGCTGTCAACCCCCATTTATTCAGTAAGTCTCATCACAGCGCCACCTACCATTCCTCTGCATAACTACTCCTTCTAAACAGCCCTCACTACTGACATCAAAAACTATTACTTAAACTGAAACTCACTACCTTAGCCTCCAACAATCTACCTGGAAAATACATTAAAATGACTGCATAAGCAATATACTACCCCATCTCAATTCTAATAAATTGCTTCATCAGTTAACCATGTGTCCCTGCCCTTTGGACAAAAAGTCACATTCTTCCCCAGTACAAAGAAGGGCATTCAACTGAACTGTCCACCTACATCTAGTCATAACTCTATTTCCTCACACAAAATAACATGTTCTCATTTCAGCATGGCTTCTGTCCCCACCAGAGTACCTATACCACTTTACTTTGTTTCAACAGTACCGTAAACACAAGTAGGAATGACAGAAACCTAGTGTCTTCCAACTTCCAGTCTTTCACTCCATTCCCCTACACAAACTTTATAACCTAAGACTTGACACCATTGCTATAGCATGGCTCTGTAGCTACCTCCAAATAGAGCCCAAGCTGTCAAGTAGCAAAAAGGCATCTCATCCTTCATCCCTGCCTAAGTCGGTGTACCATGAAGATTAATCCTGGGACCCATTCTCTTTAACATCTTCATCAATGGCCTATATAAAGTCTGTAAAACTGCAACTGTAGTACAGTATGCAGATGATGCCACAGTTATCTGTATCACAAGAAATATCAATAAACTACAAGAACTTACCTAGGAGTCCTTCTCCTTTAAAGAAACCTGTCTGACATCTGTCCTGCTATTACGAAACCCAAATAAATCCGAACTAATCCTATATACTCCCAAATTTCTTATAATCAACACCTCCATCTCAGTTACCTCAATCATCAAAAAAAAAATGAACTTGTCACATATACTAAATTGCTAGGCATCTGTGTAGATGAGAACCTAAATGGACATCCAAAATATGGTAAAAAAAAAATCATACCAAAAACTACATTCTCTGTCTATAGATTCAAACCTTTTCTCTCTGACACTATAAGAAAACATATTGCTTATTCTTACCTCTTGCCTACTCTAGCATAATTTGCACCCTTCCTTAACAATATCCAAGTGACCTTGGTAAACAAACTTGAACAATGTTGCTACAAAATGTATGATTTGCTGCCAACCTTCCAAACAGATCCCACCACTGTGTCACCCTATTGAAATTACAGTGGCTGGAATTCCCATATTATCTAACCTACTCACAACTTCCACAAATCACATTGTGTATAAATCTAACAACTGGCCTTCCAGACCACTTTGTTCATTGACTTGTATCCAAACCCAACAATTCTGCTGGCAAATCACTCCTCTCCTACAACCTCTCTAAACCCTGGAAATCCATCCCAGTAGCAATGTGACACAAATTCTCTTTAAAATCATTTAGCTGGAGTCTGGAGCGTTTATCCCCAGGCTTCCACTGAAAATGGGCTTTGTCCCAGTCAGACATTCCCAGTAAACAAATGTTAAATAAATAAATACATTTAAAACTCAACTGAAGTCCTACCTACTCGTTTACCAGCTATGTACATGCAATGCTCCTGCATAATCTCCAAACTCTAACTAACAGTCACCACTTTTTATGTAATTGGCCATAATATAGCCATGTCTTCACAATCTCTGACTATCATGTATCCCTTTATACTACTGTATCTGTTTTCCATTCACCTGGACCTCCTTAATACTCCTTCATAATGTGTAACCATCTTCACCAATAATAACTTTACTGTCTCCTGCTCAATATCTATTTACAGCTGATTCAGTTTGAAAATAACTAGACTCTTGCAAGCTTGATATTAACTATTTTACCTTATTCTTATTTTAACTGTCGTTTTCATTAACTGTCATCATTACTATTTCATATTAATTTACTATTCTATCTATGTACATTTACTATTCTAAGTATGTACATTTATTATTTCTTGATTAACTGTCATATCATTACTAGTCTGTGTATGTAGGTACTTTTATTATGTACATCTTGTATAAGTGCCTTACACTCATCCTGTAAACTGGAGCATTTCTCCCAGGCCTCCAGTGAAAATGGGACTTGTGCCCATTCGGATGTTCCCGTTAAACAAAAGCAATAAGTAAATAACTAAACAAACAAATCCTATACCCTGCTAGCTCACTCAAATGCCATTGCCACTGTCTTCCTGTACAATACTAATATCTCCTCTCCTACATAATTTTATAACTTCATTATATTTCTGAACTCTTTACAAACCTTTCTGTACTGAAATTTAAGAACACTAAAATTCTTTCAGGAATGTTTTCCCTTCCTGCAAGATTTTAGAGCTAACAGAACTGTATAGAATTATAACTGTTGATGTAAATACTTTCTGTATTTGTCTTGTAACTGTTTTCTTTCTGAGAAATGCAACAGTTGTATTTCTGAGAACTGTCAAAAAATGCCCTTGTTAATATAAATGCACTGTGATAGAGCTTTTCTCCACAGGTCTCTGCTGAAAAGGGTCTCTGCCTAGTAGGACTTTTCCTGCTCAGCGCTTGTTCTGTATTTCCTCTTTTATCATTGGTTTTCTTTCTCCCTGTTGTTCCTATTTATGGGAATATTAATAAAGTTTATTTATTGCATAAAAATACATGCTACAAGGAGCTCTATCATATGATGGATTTGCTTATAAAATGCTAAGGTTGTTGCTTCACTATTAAGCAAGGACACCATCAGTTTAGCCTTGGCCATTCAATTGGCTGCCTTCACATTCAGAGTCCCTCTCCTTACCAAACTTGCAAAAGTCCTTATTTAACTGTCTCCCATCATCACTGCTTCCATTTACTTTATTACAAAAAAATCCTATCACTATATCACCAAAAATATTTAAAACTCCAGCAAAACCCTTTAAACCCAAGAATAAACACTCTCAAAAGAGCTCTATTCAAGTGTGTTAACAGTGAGGCACATGGTGCTGTGAAATCTAAAATAACATCATCCTATGTAAGCAACCAAAGGAAAACTAAAAGTCAATTAAATTAATGCATAAAATTTCACAGAATGCCTCAAATGATAGAGTTAGTCCCCATCCTATACCTTATTAGAAAAAGAAAAAAACATTACATATCATTTTATCAACTTTGCGTTGACAAAGAGTGAACAGTCTTCTTAGCAACAGAAAGTAAATGGAAAAAAAGGAGAATAGATTCTACGACCAACTGTAACCAAAAGGAAGATTTTAAGACACTACCTTAAAATGACATATAGTTTGCCTGCCTTCTTGTTGCCAAAAGGGCTTGAAACCATAAAATTAGGAAAAAAAACTATTAACAATTTTCACAAAGAGGCTGCTCTGGTGGCGTAGAGGGGTAGCAGTGATGGGCATACCTTTCCTTGGTGGGAGGGCACCTATTGATATGCTCACTAAGGGGAGGTATGGTCCAATGAGGGGAGTTGATTCAGATCTAATCAATGAGTTTGGGGATAGGGAAAGGGAGAGGGTAGGTCAAAAATAAAACACCCCCCCGACAGAAGCAAAGATGAGCCGAGCCCACAGGACACCCTCTAGATCCATGACCAGCCCCAACAAAAACAATGGATTAAGTCCATGGGGATGATGAGTAGAGGATAGACCCAATGTGGACTTTGCTTCTTGAAGACTAGGCTGGTAAAGATTATGTTTGAGAGTACCAAAAAATTAAAATGTTCACATATATATACAGGTACTAGCAAGATATTTAGCTATTAATCTGATCACAGCTCCACCCATGCATAACATCTTAATAAACCTGACACATATAATGATGTACATTTAGTCTCGTTTGTTCAGTCCTTTCTAAAATAAAGCAAGTCTTCTGAAAGTAATCACAGAAGAAAAATAAAACCATTAGAATGTAACCAAAATTTTTCAGTTTCAGAAATACCACAGTCCATAAAGGCCATCTCTTGTGATTCCACCTCAGTCCCTGAAGCAGATTTCAGCAGAGGTGATGCACCCAATGCAACAGGAGGGCCATTTCAGGATCTCTCTGCCAGAAACACCATTTGAAGCACTCTTCCTGGTTTCACTAGATAAAATGAAGTCAACTTGTCTTTCTTTCCTTGTGAGAATTTAAAGGGAGTGATACAATTATGTCTGTTCTACTTCTTATTCTCTCTGATTCTCCTGCTGACCCCTCCCCCCATTATGATAAATTGAATGAGCACAACATCAGCATCCAAAATATTGACATAATAACTTTGAAACAGGGAACATCGACATGTTGTGCATATCACATGCCCTATGTATTACCCTAGATCAAGCTAAACTAAAATGAAGTGTTATTGCAAGCCCCCTGCACTCCCTGCTAATTATATATTCTTACCTATTAAACTGCACAGTCCCCGGGGAAGGGGAATATTTCCCCTAACCAGGATTTGATAATATCCTATACATCAACCATCTGTTTCTGTCGATCAAATGGTGTTAACCAAACAGTTATTGACAAAATGGGGATAATGTCTACTATTTTCATTTCCTTTAATCAGTTAAACTCACATTTTTCATAGCTTAGTCCATCCAGTGCAAGACTAATATAATTGTATTAGTTATATCATTTGCAATAACGTTTCCTCATTTAATGTTCACGTCCTTTCATTTTATTTATGTTTTTATATAATTTTTTCTTCCCTCATTTGCACATCTAGTACTGTTCATCTGTATAATGAACCATGATTCTGCCTTCATTCCTTATCTCATCTCATCTTATCTCAAGGTGTTGCTCTGGAATTACCAGAGCCAAATGACTTCCAATTAAGCAAAAATGTACATTTCTACTAGGCTGTCTAACCTCAGATCTCATAGCTCCTTCAAATTTTCCATTCCCTAAAACAAACTTCAGTCTACCAAATACGGCTTCTTCATTGTAGAACCCAAAACCTGGAAAGCAAATCCAGCAGATGTCACAAAAACTAAATCCCTACCCTATATTCAGAAAAGGACTAATAAAACACATGTTCACACCAGTCAAAATGCAACTGCCATTCCACCCAAAACATAACCGAATAAAACACCATGTTATTCCAGTCCAGTCCATCCAAATATTCAAGCACTAATCCCCGTAAGCATCTAACACACTACACACTCTCTCCTATAATCCCTCTAGTTCACTCCACCCTCATTCCCCCTCATCCCACATTAACAATCCTACCCACCCTGCTTTTCTTCTCTCCACTTGTCTCTGTTCTCTCCTATATTTCTCATAGCAATTTAACTTACCTAACATTACCCACGATCTAAGAAGGGTAACACAAGTAAGGCTGTAAATACTGTACATATTGTATATACCATTTTACCCTTATGATGTAACTCATTGGAAGAAATGTTCTGCTTACTTGGGTATCTTACTATTACATTTGCTTCTTCATTTGTATTATTCTACCAAATTATCATTTCATTTTTATCAATTGTTTAATTTCCTGGGCTGAGCCTAAAAGAGTCCTTGCGCATTAGCACTCTACCCCAGTTAGCAAAAATTAAATAAATAAAATAAATAAATAAATAAATAAAATGCTTCCACATGTTAAATGTGTAGTGGGCATACATATTATGTCTTATGTGATGTTTTATTTATTTTTATTTGGAATTTGCTAGCTGGGGTGTAGCACTAATCCCATTAGAACTATTTCAGTCTCAGTCTGGGTAAACACAATGGATACATGACATCATATACAAAGTGAATCTCAAAATGCAATGCATGCATACATTATATACAATTAAATAAATAAATATATGCAATCTGAATATCAGAGCTGGCTTGAGGATATAAAGGCAATAGCTACATGCCATCATATATATAAAGTGACTGACAAAAACACAACATGTTCTTCCATTATATACAGAGTGGATATCAGCTTGGCATACTGAAAGAATCAGATTGAAAACATGGGTCACAGCAAGGCATTTAAAGGGAGGAAAGTTAGGGAGATGTTACGTTAATTAACCAGAGAAATAGCAATTTCCTTTTTATTTGAAGTCACATGTCATACAAAACAGGGAGACAAGTGCTCTTATCCCTTCCTGCTCTTAACAAACACACCTTTCACTTGTCATCAGCAGGCAATGGTCAGTATATTAAGTTCATAGGTACATACTAGGGTATCAATCTTTCAGAAACTCTAGAACCCTAGCCATATGTTTCTATGATGATTTTAGGAAATATATTTTACAAGTACAAATAACTCAGGCACAAGCAGAACACATACATGTTAACTCTATCCATGAGGGGCAAAGTTCCTAAACCAGGGATGTATTTTTGGTTACCCATGCATTCATTCAGATTGCATTTGAATAGGATAAGAGATGAGCTTTGCTTTACACAGAGAGGAGGATGATTTCAAAGAAGTGGTGTTCTCTGTGAATTATATTTATCCTCTCCAACATGTTCTATTCATGTTGCAAAAGAGATTTATATGTCTTGACTGAGTATTTATGCCTTCAGTGGACCTACGAATATGCAGTGGGTCTGAAAGGGTAGGGTCTGTTAAGGATCACTCCACAGTTGGCTATATCACACTAAGAAGAGGGACAAGACTATGAGGCAGTCTGTGTAGTTTTTCTGATTTATGCTCCTGATTTTCTTAGTAAGAAAGCACTGTGGGCATCCAAGTTTCATCAGATCTTTGGACAGGTACACATCAAAGTGGGCATTGTACTCAGTGATTAAACTGATGAGTGCATAATAACGTGGAATGATCACATCTGTGAACCTGGATGCTATACAATTAAATAAATCAGCTGTGCAATGAAAAAAACACTTTTTTTAATATTGGATACATATTTTTCAAAGGACAGTTCACTGTCTACATAGTTTCCTAAGTATCTAACTGTTGTATCATTTTTCAAGGGTGTGTTGTCAATGTGATAGTTGCAAGGGACTTCTTACTTGCCAAGGGATACTATTATACATTTCTGTTTTAGCCCATGGTTTTGATACAAGCTATTAATTTGGGAAAGGTCTTCTTGGAAGATTTTGTTGTCCTTGTGGGAGTTTATGATAGCACCAAATTTATAGTAATCTGCAAAATTGGTCAGCCATAATCTCTT
Source organism: Protopterus annectens (assembly GCF_019279795.1). Lineage (NCBI taxonomy): Eukaryota > Metazoa > Chordata > Ceratodontiformes > Protopteridae > Protopterus > Protopterus annectens. The sequence goes on from NC_056737.1 coordinate 1,799,644,283, forward strand.
AACAGTAGCTTAGACCCCCAAGAAATAAATGTCAAAGAGGAGTGGCCTATGGACTGAACCTTGACAGGACTTTTGGTGAATGTAGATCAACTCATTCTAATTTCCTGGATGCTATTTGTGAACCAATTTGCTATCAAATGAGTCATGTAGGGATTAACATTTAGCTGTGATAGTTTATCTATGATGGTGTTGAATGCCTTTGTGATGTCTAGATATGTAGTATGTACTGATTTGTCCTCATTTATTGCCTTAGTAACCTTCTCAAAGAAGTCATTCAGGTTAAGTAGGCAGGATCTGCCTATAACATATCCAAATTCACTTTGGTTGATAGTTTGAAGCTTACCTATGCTCTTATTTATTAATTCCATAATGATCCTTTCCATAGCCTTACATATCAGGATGGCCAGACTTATGTGACTATAGTTTCTTGTGTCCATTGATGCCCTACCTTTGTGCATAGGGATGACAGTTGCTAGTCTCCATTTATCTGGCATTAAGCCTGTCCTCTGTAGGTGGTCTGACAGATCCTGTTCCATGCTGGCCAGTAAGCAGCCCAGTATGCTAACTAGCCCACTGGATTAAGTGTTCTTGGCCTTGGAGAGTGCCTTGACAACTTGTTCACTGGAGATTTGAAGAGGTCTGTAGATGCAGGTATGAGACCTGGGCTAAATTTATCTGTTGGTAGGTTGACTATATCCTCTGAGTCCAAGTAAGTGACATTATTTACTATTAACTCTGCACAGCACTGGACATTATTTCTAAGTTTTAAACATAGGTAAAGAATGCTTTGTGGTTTTCCTTTGCTTGGGTGGCAGTTTTTACCTCACATCTGGCTTTATTTGGTTCAATTAGGGTCAGAAGATCCCTGCAGCAATAGCCATTTTTTGCATCTTGAGTGTTACATTTATTTTTATGTGCAATGAACTTTTTTTTTATTATAGAGTCTGATTTGTGCTTCAGCATTGGGTTTATTTTTTGAATTTATTGTATTTACTCTGACGGGGGACAGGGGCATCTATGCAGTTATCCACATAAGCACAGAATTTGGCAGTAAAGAATTCTACATAAGTAGTGGAGTCATTGAGTTGAAAGTTGGTGTTGAATTTATCCAGGTCATCACTCAAGTTTCAGTACACTAGCCATGACATAATGTATGAATACCAATGCATTGGGGGATGCCTCTGTCTTCACTTAATATTAAGGTAAAATTGACTGATATGTGGTATGATCTGACCACATAAAGTGTTACAGTTGGTAGGGAGCACATATGTGACATACTGGTGAGAACTAAGTCTTGGATTTTATTGCCCCTAGTTGGAGTGCAGACTATCTGGTCCACAAATTTTGTATTGATGAAATCCACAAAACTCGACATACATATTTGATGATGTGTATATAATCCAGTTAATGAACCGGTAGTTGAAGTTGCCTAGGAGAATGGTGTTTGGCTTAATGCACTGAGATTACATACTAGTTAGGCAGGCATTATGGGCTCAGGGGGAAATAGAGAGGGTTCTTTAGTTAGCCTTGATATGTTGAGGGGTCTTGTTAATGCAGAACTGCATGTGAAGGAGTTACACATTCTTATCTTGTCTAACTAGTCTGAAGGTGAAGTTTTTTTTTTCAGAAATATGTAAAAACTGCCATCTTTATTGCTTTCATCAGATGTGGTTGGCCTCCAAATATGGTAGGTGTTGAAATCCTGCATTGATACCCCATGAGTGCATGATTTCAACACCTACCATATCTGCAGGCCCACCACACTAGATAAAAGCAATAAAAACAGGTGCTTTTAGTGGTCTTGAACCAGGTCCCCCTAACTAAGCATATATCAGTGTTTTACAGGGTGAGGAGTGTTTGTGTAGTGTGCATTTTTTGTTAATGCTCCAAGAATTCAGCAGCAATACCTTTGTGTTACCCAGATTTTGTTTTATTATGTTGAAAGCCTTTAAGTACTGACACTACCTAAAAATACACTGTGGGTGTGGACAAAGTGTTAGCCAAAGTATAAAAACTTGAGAGGACAGGTGCAGGCCAACTCTGGCAAAGCACTAAGGTCTGTCTACCACTTCTTCCCTTGCTGATATCTATTGGACCCTCTTTGAATAGCACCGGAAGCTAAGCTAATTGTTAATATCAATATTTTGATTGCATTATGGCATCCTTCTTGGCAAAAGTGAAATGCTGCTCAAGGCTAGCTTCTTACCTGCCTCAGTCACATATTCAGAGAGCTCAATCAAGTCTTTCTTTATATATTCCAGGGAGATATGTCTTAAGTCATTTACACCTGCATTCTGCATATTTCTCTACAAGAGGAGCCATTTAACAAGATCACACTGCCATCTGATCCCTTATTGTCACAAAGTTTGACACTGACCTTATCTCAGCAGCATTACACACACTCATCTGGCTTACATCACAATGTGCTACAAATCTTTATATTGGTTACATAATATTTTTACATGCAGAGTATTTAGTGAATTTTAAAAGGATGGTCAGCCTAAACTGTCACCTAAGTACCAGAGCTCCTGTGTTTTAATACAACTAATATTACAATTGTGAAACTTCATTAGAATTAAAGAATCCTGCACAAGAGTCAGGATCTTTTTAAAAAGTTTACGTTCTGGCACTGATTTTTGCAGACTAACCCCCAATGCAGACATACTTTTCAAAGTGCTGGGCACTAGTTAGCTACATGGAACATTAAAACATTAAAAATAAGTTTATTAAGTATGCAGTAATGATCTCATAGAGTTTGATGATATTCACTGAATGCCCTTCATTCAGAACAACTCTGGTGCACTGCTAATGATTCAGACCGTCTGGACAATCTCAACAAGTATGCCAAGTAAAGGGCAGCAAAGAGTAAAATTATAAACACAAGTGGATTCAGGCACAGTATACTTGGCCAAATATCATGCTGTTATTTCTCATTACATCTGTATTTTAATGAACATATAGTCATGCCAATTACCTCATGGAATGTAAACGTGACCAACTGAATTAAAATTCTTATGTATAAAATGATTGTTAAGAATTATTTCTTTTCATTCCATTGTTAATTTTATACTTCCTTATAATTTTACAAATCAATGAAATAGAAATACAAATCTGTCCACTCTGGTTGCTTAATTATGAGCATATGTTTCACAACTTTCTTAATGACTGGAAGCTCATTAATTTTATCGTTTCTATATATGTGCTATGTTTTTTTTTATCTATTGATGCTGTACTCCTCTTGTTTGCTATATTGGCCAGGACATTCTCAATAAATGCAGCTGCATTTTCTTTATTATGTATCATTGCTCCTGACCCAGCACGCTGCTTCACAACAGTGGTGCTATCCCCCACCAAACTACCCTCAACCTGAAAAGGCTTGCAACGTAGGAAGGACCTCCCTGCTGAAACAGACATATGGAGCATTATACTGTCCTGCCCCACATCAACCTACATTTAAAAAGGTGCTATTCCCCACCATACTACCCTCAACCTGAAAAGGCTTGCAACATAGGAAGGACCTCCATGCTGAAACAGATATATACTGTCCTGCCCCACAGCAACCTACATTTAAAAAGGTTATTATTGCTAAACAGTGTACTTTTTTAATTCAAGCCCTGGGTCTACAGCATTGGCGGTGTCCCTAACACCTTATTAGTAAAATCCTACCAACAAGTAAATTTACAGAGTAAATATACCAGCATAAAAGTACTTACAAGTACAAGAAACAGGACAGTTTGGTGAATCTAAACCAAACTTTTATCAGAAATTTTATCAAAAAGCCCTGAGATTAAACGATGTGGTGCATTTAAACTGAAGAATATATTAAAAAAGTCCAAACTGAAGAATATATTAAAGAAATCCTTTCAAAGGCTGTAAGCAACTTCTGTGTATATTGTCCCCTCCCCCGTCACCCACTTAAGCGAGGTTACTTAGCCCTCTGCCTCAGACACCATTTTCCAAATGCCCCGGTGCTCCTGACCCAGCACACTGCTTCACATTAGTGGTATGTACCTTTTACCAGAAATAACTAAACTGTGCTATTTGTGCTATTATTACCTAAAAACAGGTATTAATATCTGGAAAGCTTCACAGTCTGCAGATGTTTGTTATAAGCAGATACGGAAAATACGCTTGATCTTGTTGTGTTATATGTACCTGAAATATAACTGAATCAGCTCATAGTCTACTAACTGCTACTTATGTGATTTCTAAGGGCTTAAACTGAAGTCGCTCGCTTGTATGTACCTGAATTATAACATAATCAGCTCATAGTCTACTAACTGCTATGTATGTGATTTCTAAGGGCTTAAACTGAAGTCACTAGCTTAAAACATACAGATTGTACTTGTAGATCAGTAGCTGAGTGAATTAAGCTTTTCTTGACTGTACAAATGCTGAATTTAAACTTGAAAGAAATGTTGTTAATTGATTGGCGCTAACTCCAAGAGCTGCTTATGTGATTACCAGAGTCTAAAACTGAAGTCGCTAGCTTAAAATAGTGAAACTGCATTACTTGTTCTGTTACTAAGTAAACGGTGCTTTTTACTGACTATAAAGATGGCTATATTAACTTCAGATGTTTTACTTAACTGGCGATAACTCTTGAATAGTCGGTGGACTAAATAACTAAATTTTAAACTCTTTAGTGGAACAATATGCTCTGGACCATGGGATAACCCTTTCAATGCTACTACAATGTAATAATAGTCAACTTAGTATTTTCTGACTAGGTGCTATCCCCCACCAAACTACCCTCAACCTGAAAAGGCTTGCAACATAGGAAGGACCTCCCTGCTGAAACAGATATATGGAGAGTTATACTGTCCTGCCCCACAGCAACCTATATTTAAAAAGGTTATTATTGCTAAACAGTGCACTTTTTTAATTCAAGCCCTGGGTTTACAGCACTGGTGGTGTCCCTAACACCTTATTAGTGAAATCTTACCCAGAAGTAAATTTACAAAGTAAATATACCAGTATAAAAGTACTTAGCAGTATAAGAAACAGGAACATTTGGTGAATCTAAACCAACATTATATCAAAAAGCCCTGAGATTAAGCAATTTGGTGCATTTAAACTGAAGAATGTATTAAAAATATCCAAACTGAAGACTATATTAAAGAAATCCTTTCAAAGGCTGTAAGCAACTTGTGTGTGTATTATCCCCGCTCCGCTCGCCCTTGCTGCACACAGGCTTGCTCCATGCCCCACCCGGCCCCCTATTACCACCCACCCCCACTACTGTTAAATTTAAACTACATTTAGCAACTCCCATCATGCTAAGTACCAATTAGTGCCTCATACATCACTAAACAGCCCCCCTTGACCCATTTCCTTCTCTTCCATTCTTCCACACCCTGTTAGCACAGTCAGCCATCATAATTGGCCAGCACCCTTACAAAATGAAAACAAGTAAAAAAATAGTAATTACCTTCAGGCCTCTACTATTTCTATTTTACCACCTTACTGCATATGAACAAAAACTTGACCATGGTATTCACTACCCAAATGGTCAAACATCCACCTACGACTTCTCACATAAGACCACACACTTTACCATCCTCCACACACCCAATCTACCACCCCCAACAAAATATCACTCTTGTAAAGCCACAAAATGCAATCTTAAAGACAAATACTATATAAAACTTATAAACAAAATCCTAAAGCTTAGAGTATCCTGTCACTATAACCTTATAATACATGGGGACATTCATTCCAACCCTGGCCCATCCACACCCAATAACCTTCGCTCTCCTACCACAGCCCCCACAGTCAAGCTACCCATTTCTACTCCCACTAGTTCCCTCCTAGCATTTCACTTAAACATTATAAGTATTAACAATTAAATTCCCAACCTACACATCCTCTTAGCAACCTACTCCCCAGACATTATGTGTCTTACAGAAACCTGCCTAAACCAAATACTGCTGATAATGAGATACTACCTCCAGGCTATAATATTCAAGTACTACTGATAATGAGATACTACCTCCAGGCTATAATATTCACCTATTAGACCACACTACAAGGAAAGGAGGTAGGATAGCAGTCCTTTACAAAAATACTCTAAACCATTCAATCACCCCAATTCAATAATGCAGAACTCCTCATAACCAAATTACAGAGTAATCATAACAAATGCCTGAACATTGTCTGTGCATACATTCTGCCAGGTAACAAAATAAATACCCTAGAGGATATCCTTTACTGGTTATCCACTACCTATCCCCAAGAAACCATAGTTCTTGGTGACTTCAATACCGATTGGCACTCCTGCTCCTCCGAACCCCCCCTCACCCCTATAGACTTATCTGGATTTGAACAGGCCATAACCTCTCCCACTAGGATAAACAAACCTACCAACAGGGAAAGTATCCTAGACTGGATACTAGTCAATAACCAACCCCAACTGTACACAGCTGGGACTCTCTCTGATGACCTTAGCGACCATCTACTAACCTATATCATAAAACATAAGGCAGGAAACCCTCACCAGACCAAATATAAAACACTTAGGAACAGGAAAAACTTTGACCCTGTTATTTTCCTAAATGAACTAAAAGGAATTGACTGGTCAAAACTAAAACATCTACCATTAGAAGAGGCCATAGCTCACTTTAACACTAAATTCCTAGGTATCCTTGATTCCCATGCTCCGGCATATACAATAAAATCTAGATCAAACACAGCACCATAGCTCACAAAAGATACCAAATCAAAAATCAAAATTAAAAACAGAGCTTGGACCAGCTGGAGATCAACTAAAACCCCACCTGACCATTTAAAATATCGCCAACTCAGGAATGAAACAAAAAAATTTATTCTACTAGATAAAAAAAGCTTCTACCAAAATCTCCTACAGAAAAACCAAAACAACCCTCAAAATTTCTGGGCAGGCTTAAATCGACTTCTTCGTCCAGGTCATTCTACCACTCAAACCCCGGCTAACCACACCCATAGTTCCCCAGAGACCATAGCTGGCGCTTATAATAACTTTTTCACTGAAACAATCCAATCTCTAGCAAATCAACTAACCCCCACAAACTTAAACCCCACCTCTAATCTACCCACTAATCACCCACAATTTAGCTTCCAACCCATATCCACTAGTTTTATCAAATCACTTATAAAGAATTTAAAACCTACTACTGTCTCTGCTGACCTCCTCCCTGCAGAGTACCTACAAATAGCTGCAGATGCCATTGCATATCCTATATCTATCTTGATCAACAGAACCTTATCCAAAAGTGCTATCCTTTCCCTCTGGAAAATATCCCACATCATCCCACTCCATAAAGGTGGTAGTTCTACAGACATATCCAACTATAGACCCATTGCCATTCTTTCCTCAGTAGCCAAAATAATGGAGAAATGTGTACACAAGCAACTAATGCAATATCTTCCACAGAATAACTTGCTATCCAACTCCCAGCATGGTTTCAGGCCACACCACATCACCACCTCGGCCCTCCTTTCATTTACTAATGTCATAAACCAAAACAGGAATGATAATAGGCTATCCTCTGCCCTCTTTCTTGACCTATCAAAAGCCTTTAACATGGTCAACCATGAACTTCTCATTCTTTCTCTAAAGTCAATTTCCCTCAATATGCATGCAGTCCAGTGGTTCCAGTCCTACCCGACTGGTAGACAACAGGCAGTATTATGGCAAGGCAAACTGTCCAGCCAGCTACCTCTCACACTTGGTGTCCTTCAAGGCTCCATACTAGGTCCACTACTCTTCTCTATTTTCATCAATAACCTTCACACTGCTATCCCTAAAGCTACCTGCATTCAATATGCAGATGATTCCACTCTGATCTGCTCAGCCACCTCTCCATCTGAACCGCAAATCTGAACCCAAAATACATTTAATACTATTGAAAACTGGCTCACCAACCAACACCTGTTGCTGAACCCCAATAAAAGTAAACTTCTACTCTTCACCCCCATTAGTTGATCCACCACACTTTCACTCTCTGTCACATCTAACAATGGTACCACTATCTCCCCAGATACCCATACCAAGCTTCTAAGAGTTATCATAGATAATAATCTTAAAATTGACCTACAGGTCAACAAAACCATACAGACCATCAATAAGAAGCTTGGATCACTGTATATAAACAAGACATTTTTAACCCCACTGGCTAGAACAGCAATTGCCCAGTCACACCTACTCTCTACTCTTATATATGCCTCTCCTGCACTCTCAAACCTCAACAAATCTGAACTGAGTAAGCTCTTCCATAGCTACAACCATATTGCCAGATTCACCACTGGCTCCACCTATAGAACCTATCACTGCCAGAACCTGAAACAACTAGAGTGGCTAGAACTGCCCAACTTAATTCAATTCAATCAACTCTTAATAGCGCACAAAATTCTATACCACCCTAAGGATACCCCCTCACTTACAAATATTATTAAGCCATTTAGCAACTTGAGATCCCTATGGTCAGCCAACAAACTACTGGTCCAAACCCACAAAGCTAATAATTCTGCTGGTGAATCCCTGTTTGTCAACTTTGTTGGCAAAACCTGGAATTCGTTGCCAAGCTATATAACCCTTCAATCCTCCATAAGTCTCTTCAAAAAAAGGCTCAAACAGTATTTCAAACTGAACTGGCTTTGCCCATGTACCAAACCTGATTAAGTTATAAACTTAAAGCATATCTGTAAATATTTAATTACTTAACGAAGCTCTGTTTCCAGTCTGATGTCTTTTTGCTTTTAATTGTGTCAGACCATGAGAATTGTGAGTCCCTATTGGGAACATTACTAAACCATTGTACAAAACACCTTGTCTTATATTTTCTAATGTTATCTAACTTCTTGTGTAGTCTATGTAAGATTGTTTATTGGACCTTTTCTCGCCACGCCTCCGCTGAAAATTGACATGTATCTAGCTGGACAATCCCGGTAAACAAATGTAAAATAAAAATAAATAAAATAAATAAATAAATTATAGGTCTCTTTGTCTGTTGTCAGCTGATTACTGAGACATGAGTGTATTACAGCTGGGTTTTATGGAGAATCTCATGTCATGTAGCACAGGGCTGCACTAAGCATTACTGGTATGATCTGTTATGCAATGCTTAGTGTAGCGTGAATGATTTAAAATGGCATATCTATTCTTCTGTGAGGGGTATGCTGTCCAGTGAGTGTAGATCGAATTTTAAATGTCACAGAACACTTTATTGTGATTTGTTGATGGTGCACCTTCATTGTTTTCTTTTTCCCTTTTTCTCCACTGTAGTGCAAGCGTGGAGTTTATACGTTGGGGAGGGAGGCACAGGGGGATTTTTTGTGTTTTGGGGGGTTTGAATTATGTTTTTTAGAAGTGAATATTTAATATTCATTATTTCAACACTTGACCAAATGTAGGGAAAACATGTAAAACAACTATCCCATCATGAAATATTGTGGTATAATTAAGCAATAACCGATGAGTGGGTGTGGGTGTATGAGGATTTACCCATGGTTCTCATGGTTTGAAACAAAGTATACCATGAATTCTCATATGCTCACACCCACGAGTTGGTTATTGCAATTATACAATGACATTATTTAAAAAGGAAATTGCTTGCCCTTCTTAAATAATGTCTTTGTATAATGGTGTCATAATGTTCTTCCAAGATCTTTCCTGTTCTTCTGCATTTGTTGATATACTGTGCATGTGTATGTGTCTTATGTTCTCATGCTTGCACATTACATCAGTGGTCTTCAATAGAAGTAACAGAGAAAAGAGAATCTTCATTGCTTACTATAAAAATCCAAAAGTTCAGAGACAGTAGAGAAATACAGGGAAAATCAGAGAGTCTATATTGCGTATATTTAGTTAGGGGGTGTGGGGAGCATAGCCCACCCACTTTGAAAGGTTTGAAATAGTGTGTCATTTCTGGCTGGCAAAGCGATTTTTTCCCCATGGAAAAAATTTGCTGAAGTGGCCGTTCGCAGAAATGACAGTTCGCTGTTTATTGGTTGGCAAACAAGCATTCGCTAACTTGTGTTTTTGATCATGTAATATCGACCCAAATCAGGTACCTCATAGTTTAACAAATATGGGCAAAGACTTAAGTAATGGGGAGCAAAAGCTCCAAAATGGAGACAACTATAAATGTTGCTCTTATAAACTTAGAAGGTTGATAGAATAACAAGTTTTGTGTTAGCATGCATTATCTGAAATACAGATTGTAAATGTTGCTCTTGTAAACTTAGAAAGTTGCTAGAATAAAAAGATTTGTGTTAGCATGCATTGTCTGAAGGATATGAGATCTGAAATTCAAATGCACATCATTATTTAATGACTTTACTTCTCAGTGATTTGTTAAAAAAACACAAATTTTATGATGAACAGACCAAAAATATGAGGCAAAAATCTGGACATTTTTGTGAAAACCAGTACAGTTGAGAGGTATGCATCCATAGCATATATGAATAGAAAAATGTCTGGCCACTCAATGGTACTTTAGCATCCAGACTTTTTTCAATTTGTATATGCTCGATTTACAGTGTGTACTCTGGTTGGTGTGTCCAGTCAGTATGCCCACTTTTGAATAACAATGGCCCATCATTGTATAATGTAAGGTACAAAAAATGTGTGTACAAGCTTGCATTCAGCAACTGATTAATAAGTTATGCATGCAATTTATCTACATCTGGGTCAACACTGCAATATATATCTCATACAGTACAGTGTATCACATATATTTATAGGCATCAGGGAGACAGATGGTGCTGGAAAGATGATGAAGAAGTAGCTGAATTTATGGTTACTTCCTCCTGCAAAAAAAGGGCAGCAACTAAAAGCTCATGAATTATGCTGAATGGAAGTGACAGTTTGATTGCTGTGGTCATATGGTCATGCTGTCTATCATTATCATAAAGTGAGAGAGCACAACTTTCCCATTGTAACATGTCCCTCTGTCTCAGACTCTGATGTATATTGCTGCCAAATGCTCATTAACTTTCCTTTGTGCTACAATGCCTTGAATCAAAGAATAAGACATGAATCATTTAAGCATTATAAAGCTTTGTTAAGGTGAAGGAGCTATAATTTTCACGAGCTGTTAAGTTGTAGCACCATGTAATATACACACACATGCGCACCAAAAATCAATAACTTCCAGGAGGTGATCACTTACTGTTTTGTATAATTACTCACTGCGACCACATTTACCATTTACTGCACACACTCAAAAGAGACACAACTGTATTAATAACTTAAGGTAGTTTTAACTAAGCAGCCTTTCCCTTTTAAAGATGGATGCCAACATTTAAACTTTAGTAGTTTAGCTCAATAATCTGTATATATAGACACATATATATTTATCTATATCTACATAGCGATATATATATATATATATATATATATATATATATATATATATATATATATATATATATATATATATATATATATATATATATATATATATATATATATATATATATGCCATATTTATGTGGTAAGTGGTTAGTCCTACCACTGCACACAGTCTGTGATCCATATTCTCCTATCTTGAGGCTACTACGCACCACAGTATATGCCCAAAGTGATTGGTCTATACAACGGTGCAGTGGTTTGTGTTGTCACCTCAAAGCAAGAGGTTCTCCAGTTTGATTCTTGGATGGGGTGTCTTCTGTGTGGAGTCTGCATGTCCTCCCTGCATTTGTGTGGGTTTCCACCGGCTGCTCCAGTTTCCTCACACATTACAAAGACATGCTTCTGCAGTGTTTCTCCCTGGGTATCCGCTGAAAATTGACTTGTTCCAAGTCAGACTTTCCTGATAAACAAATGTTAAATAACTAAATAAATAAATAAACTCTTCCCCCTATAGGGTACCATCTTCTTAGGTGTTTGATATGGAAACACTCAGCATGTTTTTTCAGAGGTGGGAGAAATCTCACAGAGACGCAGTGTGAATATTTATTTATTTATTTATTTATTTATTTATTTGCAGTTGGTTTACCAGGATAGTCCATTGGGCCAAAAGAACCCGTTTTCAATGGAGTCCTGGGGAAAAAGCTCCAGCACAAAAAAAAGTTACATTCATAAACAAGATAGCTATATTATTTTATTATACAAGTAGTGGGTAAACATTTAAGCTTTGTTAGGTAAAGTTGAGCCTGAAAGCATACAGGAGGTAGGATGATATATATATATGGGAGGGTGGAGCAAGAACCCATTGGGACTATTTGGAAGGTGCATTTTGAAGGCAGAAGACAGAGAGGGACAGAGAGTTGAAAAAAAAATAAGCTTATAAAGTAAGCTCAGCTATATAGTTAAGATGATTAGTGTCTGTTTGATAAATAACTGGAGAACCAATTTATGGAGGTGGGAGAAAGGTTAAGTTCTGATAGTTTTGCTTCCATAGTATAGGTACTGTACATTCATGGATGGTGCAAACTCCAACCAGGCATTGGCTAGAGGTCAGGATTGAGCCTTGTTCCTTGTGCATTAGCAGAGAAGGCCTTAACCATTATGCTAACTGGTCTCTAAAATAAAAATACCATCCTCATATCCTCAAAGTGGATACATTCTAGACCTTTGGCTACAAATTAGTTTCTTATCCTTGAAGATCACAAATAGGAAAGGAGAAAAGACACAGTCTGCGTAATGTCCAATGCCAATCTTCACATCAACATTAAGAAAGTGAATGTAACTCTAATTCTCTGAATAGAGTGACTTAGCCACCTACAGCAGTAGCCCTAGACTTCTATATTATTCAAACAGTTCTATATGATGTTGCCTTCTCTGCAGCCACACAACACATGTAGAGAGGATTAGGAAACTTCCAAGACCCCTTCAATATCTGTGTAAGGGCAAGGAGTTGATCTACTGTTCTATAAAAAGAAGAGGATAGACATTGTCACTTCTCAATCAGAAGCTCAGCTATTGGATGGAGTCTTTTTTGCACTACCCTGGCATACACCTTTCCAGGAAGTCTGAGAAACATGATTGCCCTATAACTGAATTACAATCTTCTGTTCCTCTTTTTGAAAAGGGTAACCAGTACACTAGTTGGTTAATTAAGGGTATTGTCCCATCTATCCAGAGAACATTAAAAAGACATGTTGACCACAGTACATGAACAGTGTCCAGTGTCTTCAGCATTTCCAGCATACCTCTTATCTGTCCAAGAACATCCCTGGTTTTGCGTCATATTTTTACCATAGCCCTCACAAAATGTTTGATTTCTTAGTAAATTACTGGGATTACAATCAGGAAATAATGTTAAAGAGAGTTTCATACCTCTCATTTTTCAGAAACTGCAAGGTAAAGTAAAATCTGTTTATATATTAACAGTTTAAGAAAATTAAAGTAATATTTAAAACTTGCCCCTGATTTTGAGCCTTTATCCCCCATTTTTGAGAGGTTTCAACAAAATTCTTGAGCAAAGAATTTGAGAATGATGATTTCTAGTCAGTTTCCATCTATGCCATTGCTACAAAGGAATTATTTAATTTTGGGTCTATATTACATACTCGAAGAGACACTTCTTCAAATACGTAGTAATCGACACCAATAGACCGAAATCCCAAAACCACGACAGTCACGTCTATTAACATAAATTCATATAATAGAAGTAAAATGGATACATTATTGTCCAGCTAAATTAATAACAGATAAAGTCTTACCAGAGAAACACAGGGCAATAAGGGAAGTCATCCCATGATCCCATCCCAATTATACACCTCCATATATTTGCCTACAAAACTTGTTTACGTTTTTTTTTATTCACCTATTAATATTATTTGCCTGACTATATTATAACCATTAGTTGTTCAAAACTGCTACCTATCCTTGTGGAGCTCTTCTCCCTCTGATTCCATGTTAAATGAGGCTTTTTATTATTGCATTTTGTACTATTATTTTTGTACTTGTCAAATTTGTAGCTGTACTTGTCAAAACTATTGTAACTGTCAAAAGTGCATTTTTATTTCTCAAAACTGTCTACGTATGTCTATGTTTAACTATTCATGTGGAGCGTTTCTCCCTGGGCCTCCACTGAAGATGGGCCAGAAGCCCAGTCGGACCTCCCTGGTAAACAACTGTAAAATAAAATCAAATAAATAAAAGTTTAAAATCCAGGAAACTATAAAGAAATTAAGACAAGAAGTGCCACTGTTAGAAGAGTACAGAAGAGGGGATATATCAACAAAAATACTTAGAAACATAGACATGATAAAAGCAACGTGCAGTATTAGAACAGACAAGTTTCTACGGCAAATTATAAACTAAAGATATCAGCACAGGCAGAAAAACTCAGAAGACATACAGATAAAAATAAAAAGAAAAGTACAAAATAAGCAATTCATTAATGACCCAAAAAGTTTTATGGAGAACTGGGAAACAAAGCAAAATGAATAGAAATATCATCTAAAAAAAGAAATAGACATATTTTGAGAAATATCTATGAAGACCCTGCAGAACAAAATAAAGATGATGAGTGGATAGAAGTTAACGAAACAGTAAGAAGTTCAAATGTACAGAATATGAAATGGGATGAAGTAACAGCCACAGAAATTGAAACAAAATTGGAAAAAACTCCTAAATGGAGAACCTCAGGCCCAGATACAGTACCTAACCTCTGGCTAAAAGTATTAACATCTTTACACAAAGATTTAGCCCTGAGTAAGAACTATTCATATGTGCACCCTGAACAGACACCATCCTGGTTAACAACATCAAAGACGATACTCCTCCTTAAGAATGAACCTGCAAGCTATCCTAAAAACTGCAGACCAATAACTGGCCTTCCAATGTTAAATAAATATAGTGGAATTGATACTGACATTGTTTATAGTCATTTAGAAGAAAACTCAATCATGACAATAGAACAAAATGGTAACAAAATAAAGTTATATGCAACAAAGGATTATTTGTTGTTAAATGAAGTCATAATGGAGAACTGTTAAAAGGGGAAGAATCAAAGAATGACATAGATAGACTACAAAAAAGCATTTGACAGCATCCCACATTCATGGATAAAGGAATGATTACAGATGTATAAGATACACCATACAATGATCACTTCCATTACAGTGACTGGGTAACAGAGGAAACCATTTTGCAGCTAAGCCATAATAATAAATTATTATCCCAGGGGAAAAATTTCAAAAGGGAATATTCCAGAGTGACTCTTTTTCACCACTGCTCTTTTGTCTTGCCCTTAACCGATTAAGCTATCTAATTAATATATTTAGTCATTGTAATAATTTGGCTGCTGGACAAGAACAAAATGTAAAGACTTATCATCTTCTTTTCATGGATGAGTTTGAACTGTTCATCAGATGAGTAGCTGACAGCACAACTGGAAGTGGTCAAAACTTTCACAGATGATATAAGAATATCATTTGGTCTTGGTAAATGTGCAGCAGCAACATTTAAAGCAGGAACGCAGCAGTACCAAGAAAATATCAGTCTGGGGGCAGGAATGTGATATAAAGGAAATTGAGCAGGTGGGCGTGTATAAATATTTGGGAGCTGATGAAAGATCATCAATAACACAAGAACAAATGTGAACAAAACTCAGTAAAGAATATTTTAGAAGACTAAAATTAATACTGTAAAGACAGTCCTGACTTCTAGGAACAAAGTCCAAGCTATAAACCAATTTTCTCTTTGTGGTCTAAATTACAGTTTTGTGGTATTTGACTGGGGTCTATATCATTTCAGCGAAAAGCCTATTTCTCGAATAACTATTTGTTGAATCCAAATTGGGGAACCTCTCTTCATCAAATGGCCATTCCATCGATCTTTTTCACAGGGAAAAGCAATAGTTGGTCATCATCTGCAATTTGGCCTTTTTCCCACTGTAATGTGATCTCAGAGTTGATATATTTAGTTAGGGGGTGGGGGGACATAGCCTCCCACATTGGGGGGTGTGGCCTCCCACTTGGGTGAGTTTTACATTTTTAGAGTTTAGTGATGGGCACTAGGTTGGATGGTCATTTCTTTCCACAAAGTTAATATTAAATTATTCAACAATTCGTTTTTTCAGTCAAGTGATATAGACCTGTTTCACTGGCCTCAAAGAGTATTGGATCAGCTAGACAAGCAAAAGAAACATGCTTCATGCTTGTCAAATGATATATAAAAATTAGTGTATACCAAAAATATACATTCCTAGTTCAGAAGGAGATATGGGCCTCCTCAAAACTGATTACATGTATAGATCTGCAATCACTGGACAACATACATATCTGCTGACCTCACTTAGATCCAAACCTGGTGAGAGTTTTGAAACATGAAGTGAAAAAATCTAAGATGACTTCCCTCCTTTGTTAGCTGAAGCATATTGGTGTCAAAGTGGAACAGAAACTAAACCAGAAGTAGAAAAAAAAATCAGACAGCAACTGAATGTGCCAAAAACACCCTTACCAGCCTCAGTAAGAAGCTGAGATTCTTCATAAAATCCTCCAAAGCTAGTTATGAAAATAAAATTGCCAAAGATTCCAAAGACAACCACATGGCATTCTATAGTTATGTCAAGAATCTAAATGGCAATGCTCAGATCTGCTCTGAGCTACAACAGAATGGCATTAAATATACTGATCCCAAGGATGTTGTCAGTATCCTGGCAGATTGATTTAGTGCCAACTTCACCCCCTCTCATCCCCTAAAGGGCCCATCTCAATACCAAAAGATTGCCAAATTCTGATAATCATGGCCACACAGGTAGAAACCACACTCTCCAAAGCTAAGAATACAGCATCCATAGGACCAGATGACATCCCAGGCTGTGTACTACATGAACTACAAAATGAACTGGCACCTCACCTAAGTGTCATGTTTAATCATAGCCTCACCTCAGGCTTCATGCCCACTGAGTGGCACACAGCTACAGTTATCCGACTCCACAAAGGGGATCCACCTTGGATCCTGGGAACTACCGTCCCATCAGTCTGATTAGCCTGATCTGCAAAGGCATGGAACACATTATCATGGAACTTATAAAAAATGACATTGGCAGCCTTCAAACACTGGAACCACCCAGTTTGGGTTTGTGAAGGGTCGATCATGTCTCCTGAACCTGATTGACTTCTTTGAATCAGTCTCCAGAGCTGTGGATGAGGGTAAGGTGGTCCACACAGCCTATCTGGACCTCGCCAAGGCCTTTGATACCATCTCCCACTATGGAATCATAGATAAACTTACTAAGCTGGGCATAAATCCCTATGTCACTCAATGGGTTGCCAAATGGCTTACTGACAGAACCCACATTGTAAAAGTAGCCAACTCCAAATCCAGCTCCAGACAAGTGACAAGTTGAGTACCTCAGGGTTCATTCCTGGGACCACTCTTGTTTGGCATCTACTTCTCTGAAATACAGGCCAACACTAAGGGACTCTGGCTAACAAAGTTCGCAGATAACTGCAAACTGGGAGCCATTATTGGATCTCCAAATGATGTAGATATTCTACAAAAGGGCCTTACAAAAACAGATGCTTGGTGCCAGAGCCATGGGCTCAAGCTTAATGCCATGAAATGTATAGTTATCCCCTTTTGGGAAAAAACATGTACCCATGAATTACAACATAGGTGGTAGTACACTAAACACTGAAAATGTGATGATAGTCTTAGGGACACAGGTTGACAGTGGTCTCACCTTCGATAACCACATCGCCACAACAGTCCGGAAATCCTTCTATGTGGCACGTATCATCACTAAGGGCTTTTCATCCAGAAAAAAGGAGGTCATTGTCCCACTGTACTCATCCCTCATTAGACCAGTTATAGAGTACAACGCCCCATTTGGTATGTACCTCACAAGACATCTGCAACAGCTGGAAAGGCCCCAGAAATACCTCACTAAAATAAACACAGGCCTAAAGCAGATGCCCTATGTTGACCATCTAAAAAAACTCCAGCTATACTCTGTGGCATATCGTTTACTCAGAGGTGATCTCTGCTTAACATACAAGGCCATGTCAAACCCTGAGCTGTTGGATATGCACCACTTAAAGAAATCCAAATCCCTCAGAGCCACATGCTCCAAGGATTTAAACCTTGTCATCACAATGAGCAAAACATGCTGGAGGGATAGGTTCCTGACCCAGAGACTCCCCATACTCTGGAATAGACTGCCCATACATGTCAAGCAGAGCGCCTCCTTGGCCCTTTTCAAAAGGAACCTTGACGATTGGATGGGAGATAGGAAATTTTCCCCAGGGATCAGTTCAGTCACCCTGCTAGACAGAAGTCCTGGGAGGTAAATAACCTGGGAAGAAATATCCAGGGAATTGTTATGGCTAGGCTTGTATAGGCCCTTGGGCCGATAGCCTAGTACCAACCTATGAACCTATAAAGAATATAAGGATAAGTATCAGATGAGAAGGCAAGAAATGTGGAAAAGACATAAACATGGCTACAAGTACAGAAAACTCTTGGAACAACCTCATGTCAATCAGGATAAGACACAGGAATGGTTAATGAGAGGTGAATTTTAATGAAAGGATGAAAGGTTAATATTAGTGGCCCAGGATAGTGGACTACATACACATCAGTTGCCAAGTCCATTGAACATGTGGGAGAAACCGACAAATGCAGGTTCAGTCACACATCTTGTTGCTGGGTGTGATACACTCATGACAGAGGGCCTATATACTGAAAGGCATAATAATATGGCAAGACTGTTGCAATAGGGATTGTGCAAACATTACAGTATTGCAGTAGCTGAGAAGCATTGGAAACATGAGCCACAAAGCATTATTGAGAATGATAAAGTTTGTATTACATGGGATTACCTATTCCAAACAGTTAAAAAACTAGATGAAAACCAGATATAGTACTCAATGAAAAGAAAACAAAAGTAGCACTGATCATTGAAATTGCTACACCCAGTGATTACAGTGTCTTATGTAGAGAGACACGGTCATAAAATAGCAGGATTTGCAGGTAGAAATGAGGGCAATATGGAAGAAGGACACACACACATTTTCAATAGTAGTAGAAGCAATGGGTCTCATAAAAAAGAATTTTCAGTCTTATTTAGAGATGGTACCAATACATATAACCCCATATGAATTGCAGAAGGAATCAGTTCTGGGCACATTGTGGGTGCTGTGAAGAGTACTTTTGGCTAACATCAAAAATTGAAACAATACTAATTTTACAAACTTTAATAATACTTTACCTTAGGAATGGGGTGCATTCCCATCATGGTATTAGAAACCGAAGAAAATTGGAGCTATTAAACCAAACAAAAGTAGATCTATTTCTTTCATCTACATCTGGAACCACCTCATCAGAGGTGTGCATGTCCCCTTGATTCAATAGCTCCTCAGAGGATTCTTTTGACCTCCTGAAAATGTTACAGTTGTGGTCAACATTTCTCTGCTTTTATTGATAATGGACTGAGCAATCTGATCTCTTTCCTCTGTCATTGGATGATTTTCCAGAACATTTTGGGGACCAGAAAGTCACTCTACATATTCTCAACAAACTGCTGCTACCCTCAGACGTTTTGGGTGGCTACTGCAGCAGCTTCCTTTTAAGTTTGCCTGCAGGTATTAGTGAAATCTAGTGACCCCTCTCCTAGCATTACATGAAGGCTTCTTTTACTATCGACTTTTCTCACTCATGATGCCTACAGCAGATCCTGTGTTTCCCACCATTGCAAGCACTGACAACACAAACCCTCCATAGCTACCTCCTACAATCTCATGTACTGAGACTTGAACAGAGTCCATTCAGACTGCATGTCCTAAACCTCACCAGGCATATGAGAGAAGCACTTTGTAGAGGCTGGAGTTACACAAAAACTGTTCAGAAGCATCACCTAACAGTTTATTGACAGTATCACTACATGTGTGTTTCTCAAGTCTGCCCAGCTTCTGCTCTGCTATTTGATCCAACTTACCATTGAATGATGGTGAGATGACATCTTAATACCACTCTTTCCTGTAAAATATAAAGCATATGACCTCATGTCTGATGACATGACTATAATACAATTAAATAACCTTTAGATCAAACTGCTTTTGCACCAAGTACCTTTATGAGCATTCTTGCATTCAGATGTGGTATTTGTTGTGTACAATCCATGACAAGCATAGAACTGTAAAAACAATTCATCATGTAAGGTCAGATCCCACAAACTGTGACTCCAAATAATGCCTCTTCAACTGACTTCATTATTCCCAATGTCAATAATAGGGTCTTCCAGAAGAACTACAGAGTATGTAGATGGTACACTTTTTTGGGTACTACATTCCTAGGTTCATAGATTCATAGGATGGTACTAAGCTATTTGCCCAGAGGCCCTTATAAGCCTAGCCAAGAATTTTGTCCATGTTCCCTCAAAGTTAGTACTTGATTACCCTGTCCAGCAGGGACACAGGTGGGATCCCAAGGGTGTATTTTTTGTTTCCCATCCAGGTGTCCAGGTTCCTCTTAAAGAGGGCTAGAGAGGTACTCTGCTTGACATGGAGATGGAGTCTGTTCCACAGATGGGGAGTCTTTGGGACACAAATCTATCCCACCAACAAGTTCTATTAATGTCACAGACTAGGTTAAGGCCTTGCATGTGGGTTGCATGAATGGAGTTTGATTTGCAGATATGCAGCAACTCCATCAAGGCTGGGTCTGAGATGGCCTTATATGCTAAACACAGGTCACATCTGAGCAGCCTGTATGAGACTAAGTAGAGGGACAGGGCTTTTGACCTATATGTATAGGACAGGTATTTGAGACCCTGGATTTTCCTAGTCAGGAACCTCATGCTGCATGTGCTTGGCAAGGTACATGCTGAATGGAGCACTGAACTGGATAATGAGTCTGATAAGGAAGGAATCCAGGGAAGTTATGACCTCCTTGTTCCTGAATGAAATACACTTATTTATGATGCGGGCCATGTAGAAAGCCTTTCATACAACGGAGGCAATGTGGTGGTCAAAGGTCAGGTTGCTATCAACCTGGGTGGCGAACTCCCTCACGACTGATAGCATGCTTAGCACGTTGTTAGTAATATGATAATTAGTGGGGATGCCATTTTCCCCAAAGGGGATAATGATGCATCTCTTGGTGTTCAGTGTGAGACCATGCTTCTGGCACCAGTCATTAGTTTGGGTAAGGCCCTCTTGGAGGATGTTCACATCACTAGAGGAATTTAAGACAGCACCCAGCTTGTAGTCATCTGCATACTTGGTCAGCCACAGACCACTGGTTTCATCCTGCACCTCAGAAAAATATATCCCAAACATCAGAGGCCCCAAGACCTATCCTTGGGATATACCACTCATTACAGGTCTACTACTAGAGGTGGCTTCCTCTATTTTGAGTGAGTGGGTTCTCTCAGTAAGCCTGTTAGCTACCCATCTGGTAAGATATGGGTTGATGCCTAGCTGGGAGAGTTTATTTATTATGCCCAAGTGGGGAATAGTGTCGAAGGCTTTGGTTAGGTCAAGGTAGGTGGTGCGCACCATCTTTCCATTGTCCATGGTTTTGGTGACTGTGTCAAAAAAGTCAACCAAATTTAACAGGCATGATCTCCCTTTGACAAAACCAAACTGTGTAGGGTCAAGCATTTGGAGGTTGCCAAGGTACTTATTTATAAGGTCAATGATAATGCATTCTATGGCCTTGTAAATCAGGCTAGTTAGGTTGATGGGCCTATAATAGCCTGAATCAGTGGATGCTCCACCTTTGTGAAGAGGGATGACAGTAGCTGTCCTCCATTCAGCTGGGATGAAGACAGTGCTCAGGCTTTGGTTGAATAGGGTGCCTAATGGAGCTGAGGGCTCATATCTGAGTTCATGTAGGACACAGCCATGGATGTTATCTGGTCCCATGGAGACTGTATTTTATGCGTTTGAGAGGGCATTAAAGACCTGCTCCCTGGTGATGAGGGGAGGGGGGCAGGTGATGGATGCTAAGAAGGCTAAATACTTTAAATAGCTGTTAGGTGAGCCTGTACAGACAAAAGAGCGTTAAGATCCCTTTCTGCAGTTTGCAGTCAAATCAAGCCAGCTCTCTTGCTTACTAATATTAATTCTAGCTGAACAGTACCTACCAGGGGTTTATGAGTACTCCATCACCTGCATTATTTCTCTAGTCTTTAGTAGAAAAGAAATCATCCTGCATGAGAAATTTTGTTCCTGAAAGAATGGTGCATGCAGATGTATGGCCAACTAAATCTAGCTGGCACTTTTCAAACTCTTGAACGTGCTTTGGCACTTTCTCGAGCAGTGAAATGCCATCCAGTGCTACCAAAGCTAGTTTCAATTGTCAGGATGTAGTAGCGCATCCAAATTTATCTTCTGTTTGCAAATTTATTGACATTGCATAACTCCACCCTTTGTCTTGTGAATGCTGCACTCACATAATGGTTCCACACTGCTTTTGTTTGGCCGAGTCAGGCCAGACTGACCAGATCTTCTGGTCACCAGGCACTCACCAGACAACATTACTCTCAATTCTGTTTGTAGAGGTGGCTCCCACTCTCTTTGTTCTGGGGAAGTTTCTTGGATTCTTTGTCAGATCCATTTGGGGGATTGTCATGTTTCTGGTCTATTCTATCAGACAGCTCTAACAAAATAATCTTGCCAGGAGCATAAAGTTCCACACAACATAGCCAACTGGCTCACAGACAGAAACCACATGGTAAGAGTTGTGGGAGCTAGGTCTGACTCTAAAACGGTTACAAGTGGCATTCCCCAGGGCTCAGTCCTAGGACCTCTCCTGTTTGGCATATACTTCTCAGAGGTACAGGCAAGCACAGGAGGACTATGGCTGACCAAGTTCGCAGACAACTGCAAACTAGGGGCTACAATTGACTCTCCGGCTGACACAGACATCCTCCAAAAGGGTCTCACTAAGACAGATACCTGGTGTCAAAACCATGGCCTCAAGCTAAATGCCAAAAAGTGCATAGTCATCCCCTTTGGAAAAAACAAAGTACCCACAGACTGCCACATAGGTGGTGCCCCCTAAATATGGAAGACGTAATAAGGGATGTGGGGACCCAAGTAGATAGTAACCTCTCCTTTGATAATCACATTGCCAGAGTGGTTAGAAAATCCTTCTATGTGGCCCACCTAATCAAAAAAGGGTTTGCATCCAGATTGAAAGAGGTCATTAGGCCCCTCTATGCATCACTCATCAGACCCATCATTAGAGTATAATGCCCCATTTGGGATGTACCTTACAAGACACCTACAACAACTGGAAAGAACACAGAAGTCCCTCACCAAGAGGATCACTGGCCTCAAGCAGATGCCCTATGCAGCTCAACTGAAGAAACTCCAGCTGTACTCAGTTGCATACCACCTACTCAGAGGTGATCTCTGCCTGACATACAAGTCCATGTCCAACCCAGAATTGATGGACATGCTCCACCTAAAGAAAACCATATTCCCTCGAGCCACATGCTCCAGGGATCTAAACCTCACCACAACAATAAATAGGACATGCTGGAGGGATAGATTCCTGTCCCAGAGACTTCCCATGCTCTGGAACAAGATTTCAATCTACATTAGGCAGAGCTCCTCACTAACCATCTTCAAGAGTAACCTTGATGAGTGGATGGGAAACAGAAAGTTTACCCCAGGGATTACTTCAATGGCTCTGCTGGACAAAGGCACAGGGAACTAATCTAAGGGGGCAGCGAAAGCCAACACATTCTGGCTAGACTTATAAATGCCTTCGAGCAGAAAGCCTAGTACTTACCTATGAACCTATGAGCCTATAGCCCTAAAGATCACAGTGACATACAAACCACTTCACAGTGATAAGGCTATGATCCCAGGAAGAGGATCCAGCTTTTGTTTTAAGTTTGCTATAGTTTATAAAACCTAAGTAATAATTATTTGGTAATGATTTGTATGCAAGTGACTGCAAAATATTGTAATTTGACAACATATGTTACTAGTACAGTCTACATAACTTTAACTGTAATTAATTTAAACTGAATGGACTGTGGGATATAGAGATCCTAACCTGGCTGTTAACATTAGAATTTTAATGTGCTCAAAGTGAGTGGCCACTAAGAATTTAACTCTTTTGCAGATTATAAATCAGGTTGACAGCAATCTTATGATTCAGACATGATCTCTATTATAGTTGACTAATAATCTTCAGATGACACTTAACCAAGCATTGGCCCCTTCAGGACCACCCAGATAAATCACAATCCTTATACATGGAATGCCCCCCCATTTTCCTTCGTATAATCTCTTTTTAGTATCAAAAAGAAAATATTTATCCTTGATTTCATTGATGAAGGCTGTGGTGTTTCCTAAATCATTATTGGACAGTATTCTCCCCAGCTTATGATGACTATGTCTTCAAACATTTCCTTTGAGAAGTACAAAATCGAGCTACGCGCTCGAGAGACTTGAACCTCAGCACTGAAATAAATAGGACATGCTGGAGGGACAGATTCATAACCCAGAGGCTCCCTTCACCCTGGAATAAAATCCCAGTCCAGGTTAGGCAGAGTCCTTCATTGACTCTCTTCAAGAGGAATCTTGATGAGTGGATGAGAGATCATAGGTTTACCCCGGGTATCACTTCTGTGTCACTGTTAGACAGAGGCACAGTATACTAACCTCGAAAAAGGGCATAGCAAAATTCATTTAAAATGGGTGGCGAAAGCCAAACACACTCTGGCTAGGCTTATAAATGCCCTAGGGCAGATAGCCTAGTATGAACCTATGAACCTATGAAAATCAACAGTAGTGACTGAGCTGGGAGCACAACATTTTTGAGTATTGTGGGTCACACTGCAATCAAAATGTCCACTCTCTGAAAACTGATGCCTAAATAGCATTCCCACAGTGCCTATGACACTGGTCTCAGCAATAGCATTAATATCAGTACAATGTTTTTTCCCCTTGATGTGGATTATTTTCAAAAGACGTGGTTTGAATTATGGATAAATCAATCATGGTGGGAAAAGGGGAAGAACTGATAACCTTAGTGTATGCTGTTGTGTTATAGGCAAGATTCAAATTTTTTTTTATAAATGTGGCATGAATGCCTTGGACCTTGTATTGAATATTACTGACTGTTGACTGATAGGGAGAATTACTTACCATGATAGTGGAAGTTCAAAGTGATCTCCAGGGTCTTTTCTGGCCTGTTCAGTAATGCATGGATATTTGAAAGGCCTTGAGCAGGTTATATATTTGGCTTTTTGTGCTGAAGACAAAATTTCAGTTTTTTTTTAATTTTCTGTAAATGTGTTATCTCTGATTATTTGTCCTTATGTGATTAAGAAGAGAAGACTCATGAGTAGCAAGGCAATGACAAAAGTCTTACAATTGATGCATTTTGAATGTTAATGCCATCACTGAAGATGCTAGACCAAAAAAGGTTTGTCAGGTCAGTAAAGTTGTACATGTTATTTCTTGCATATTTCTTGAATCCTTCAAATTATTTTTAAGTGATAGAGAGAAGAATATGCTAGAAGATTTGAAAAAAAAGGTCTTTAATTGGATATTGAAGAGGGAAGACTTGCTAGCTATAGAATTCTGGAGCTGATTGGTATGTGTAACTCTATAAAAGGTTTTATTCACATTAATTCTGTAAACTAAATATGTAACTATTCCCAGAGTGTGGAGGTGGACGGATTCTTGGAGGTAAGCTGACTCACTGGCAGGTGTTGTAGAAGGTTTTCTTGGTATAACCTTTGGGAGGTTTTTTCTCTGTAGAATAACATTGTAAGTCTGTAATGGTTGACTATGGAGAAGCATGTTTTTGACCAGTGAGCTGGATTAAGAAATGTCTGCTACAATTAATGCCATTTAATATGCTGATCCTGAATGATTACAGATAAAACTATCCAGAAAGACAATATGAAAATTATTTTAAAGCTAAACAGTATTCATTTAACAGCTGGCTGTTTCCATCTGAAGCAATAGACCCACTGCTCTGAGGTAAACTTTGTAATTTAAATGATTTTCTTTGAAAAGGCATGCAGACAGAAAAGTGTTATTTCTCTAGACAAAAAGCTTACTCAGTTATAGGTTTTATGCAACTACTTGTAATTTACCTTGTCAAGAAACTGAGGAACATTGACATACACAAATATGAGAGCAATTACATTTGAGAATGGTCTAGTTTATTATTTTACAGTCAGGAATTCACATATTCAAACTTGTTGAGTCTATAGACTCCAAACTACAAACAAGACCTACTAAAGATAAATGCAACTCTATTAAAAATAATAAGTTACAGAAAATACAATAGATTTATACTACATATGATGAACTATACTATAACTCTCCATACATTACAAAAGTTAATCTGTAATCCTCTAGGGATTCAAAATTAAAATTAATACATCTTATTAAATACACAACTCTCTTATCATTCACATTAGCTTTGATACACTATATGTCTCGGTACTGTAAAATCTTGGCAACAGGGTTCATAAACTATGACACTGCTATTCATACAACAAATAATTTCAGAATAAATGCATATTAAATGAAAACAAAATAAGCCAGATCTGCGAGCAACAGAAGTTTTTTTAATATATATTTGCTGAAAAGCAAGGTGAGTCATATAATTATTTTAACTCAAGGCAAATGCTCATTTAAAATTTTAAAATATAGAAATATTGTGTGTACAAGAAATGTGAGACTCTTCAATAGAAAATCTCCTGGTCTCCATTCGAAATGGCAGAAATACAAGCAAGGAAAATATATTTTAATGTCAAAGTTTCCAAATCTGTTAAATGTAACAAAACTGTGTTAAAAGCTGAGCACTTAGAAAAAAAAGAAACACAGCAGGATCAAAATATATGTTTAGCTTCCAAATGGGGATAAAGTAGCATTTCATTTTGTAAATATTGTCAAAAGTCTTAACTGTAAATATGGTGGTAACCTACTAAAATGGATAAAATGTATCCTGCAAGAAATTATGTAATTTTCCAAGATTGTGTAAAAGTCTTAACAGTGATACCAAGATACATGAAACAAGAAATAGATTTATATATATATATATATATATATATATATATATATATATATATATATATATATATATACACATCAAGATTATTTAACAATATATGTACAAATTCTTCAGAAATCACTCAAACCAGACAGAAGAAATACACACTAAGGCAAAATGGCAGACTTATGACTAGATAATATTTAGACTTGACAACAAAAAGATGTCTGTAAGATTACAAATTCAGGTGTTACAATTAATATACTAATCAGTGTTACAGATGAGAAACAGATATGAAATGCTAGTGCAAATATATTTGTATATTATGTAGAGATCCTTACTAAAAAAGTTAGTTTTCAGGCAGAAGTTTGGTAAATGAGAGAAGCACCCAGAAACTATCCATAAATTTAGAAGGTATTTAGTTATTATAATGCAAGGCCACCTTAAACTCATAAATATACATAATTCTGTAAATAGTAACATTTAGCACAATGGAAGAGTAACCAACTTATTAAATGAATACAAAGATTTAATCGATAGTATATGCAAAACTAAAAAAAAAAATGACAGAAGACACACATAAACCTTAATGAATGGGAAATAGCTGGCAAGCAATTGGGATTGCCAAATGCAGATCAAAACATTTTGATAATAGTTAAAAACTCAGGGGTTTTATCCTGTTTTATTTACTGATTAACCTCACAATTTATCCATATGTAGGAGGCATGGAGGCAAAAACATTTATTCTATTCTTTTGAACCCCATCCTCCTGGCCTGTCATTCCCTTTCCTAGATACTCTATTGACCCATTCATTCTCCCTTTCCCCTGATGCCCTAGCATCACTCACATCGAGGGTTGCCTCTTTTCAGAGTAGAATTCTAAGGTTTGTTGGTGAGAGCCTAGTGCTGGAAGGACTACTCCAACACCATGTCAGCATCAATATAAACAAACAAAAAACCTAGTCAATTCCAACCCCACAACCTTAAATGAAACCTTGAGAAACATCAACTGGAGTAGACTAAAAGTCCTTCCACTTAATGAAGCAGTAGAATTCTTCAATTCTACCTTTCTCGATACCCTAAACAGACTCACCCCAGTAAGACAAAAAAAAAAAAACTAATCATGCCATCTTGACGATTGGATCTCCAGATCTACCAAACAAACGTGATTACTAGGGACAAAGCATGGAAAAAATGCATAGATCAAAGAATCCTTCTGACCTCCTACAATTTAGACAGCTTCACAATCAAGTAAAGTGCCTAGTTATGAATGACAAAAAGAACACTATTTTGACCTCCAAAAGAACTATAAATAAAACCCAAAAAGGTTTGGACCTCTATTTCATCTCTGCTAAACCCTGGTGTCAAAAACAATCCCTGCCCATATCCAGACAAAACACCTAGCAAAATCGCCTCACTCGTTAACACATATTTCATCAATACAATATTCAGCCTTGCAGCTACCTTTCCTCAAACCAACTGCAACACTAACACTTCTCCTTCAAATTCCTCCACCCACCTTTTCTCTCTCCCCTATGCCTACTGCTACTATCACAAAACTACTTCTTAAGCTGAAACCTGGCACTAGCGGTCCTGACAACTTACCCTAGAATATCTTCAGTTGTCTGCTAAGGTCATTGTTTAGCCTAGCAGCATACTTCTTAATAGAGCTATCCAGAAATACTTTGTACCTAATATCTGGAAGAAAGCATGCATTCTTCTCCTCCACAAAAGTAGCAACAACACAGACATCTCTACCTTTCGACCTATTGCCAGTCTCTTCCACCTCTCTAAAATTTCAGAAAAATGTATCCACAATCAACGTCTAGAATACCTACTTCAAAATCAACTCCTGTCTGAAACTCAACATGGATTTAGGCCAGGCCACAGCACATCTACTACTCTTATATCATACATGGACACAGTCAATCAAGCTCAAGATGTTGGCAAAACTGTATTCACACTCTTTCTCGACCTTTCTAAACCCTTTGATACTGTCTCCCACCCTTTACTTCTCTCCAAACTCTCTAATCTAAGTATCTATCCCAACTCTAAACTGGTTTACTACCTAACAAATAGACAACAATACACTGACTAGTACAACTCTTTCTCCCAATTCCTCAACGAATCCACCGGCATTCATCAAGGCTCCATTTTAGGACCTCTTCTCTTTAGTATTTTCATCATTGACTTTCACTCCACTCTTAATGGATCAGTAGTACAATATGCTGATGACTCAACCATTATCTTTTCTGCTTACTCTACTACTGAACTTTAGCAAATAACCCAAAATGCCATTACTTCTACTGAAACCTGGATGATGAATACTCATCTTTTGCTAAACCCCAACAAAACCAAACTGCTATTATTTACCGCCAAGAAAAGCACTCCCATAAATAAGATTTTATCATATAATCTGAAAACATGACCACAACAGATGTAGTCTCTAATAAAAACCTACTAAAAATTATTTTGGATGAAAACCCTTCTTTTGACCTCCATGTTCACACCAATATCAAAAAACGCACCAAAAACTAGGCACTCTCTACAGACATAAAAACTTTCTTAACAGCTCAACTAAACAAATGCTTGCCTTAACCTTTCTCCTACCTTTTCTCCTATATGGTACTCCACTCTTCACTAATATACAGTCCTCCCTGAAAACTAAGCCTGAGTCCTGTTACAATAAAGTTGCCAGGTTCATGACCGATGCAAAACACTCCTTCCATCACTGCTCTTCATTACACTCTCTTAAATGGCTTGAGCTCCCACATCAGTTAACATACCTACAATTAACCACAGCACATAAAATTATTTATAATCCCTCAGATTGTCCAGCCCTCTCTTCTATACTAACTCACTATCACCCAAATAGACCACTCAGATCCAAATAAACAACTTCTCCTTCAAGTTGAAAAACCTAAACTCCCAACTGGGTCACATGCTTTATTCATTGTATATTGCTAAACTATGGAATGCTCTCCCGTTACCTATTAGAACCACAACTAATGTTTCCTCCTTCAAAAAATATCTCAGACTACAGTTTTTCACTCTCTGGCTTTGCACATGTTTCATTTCTCACCCTCCTAAAACCTGACTCCCTAACTTAAGTCATGTTATCTTTATCCACTTCATCCCTCCTTCTAATCTTTCCTTACTAATAATGAGTACATCTACTGAATATTTTATCTAAGTCTACCAAATGGTTACTCTAACTCAGTAGTCATGCCTGACAGGATTTGATTATCCTATACTTTCAAAATAGCATGGATTTTATGAAATTGTACTGTTCAATCTACTATATGTGCCTTGAACTTATTTCTCTGCATTGTGTTACCTTGTATTACAATGTATTCTATTGTGCATTCTATTGTATATTTGTACTACTTATTGCTTTTATGAACTGTTTTGGGACATTTTGTACTGTCAAACTAATTAACCTATAGCGCTTTCCTCCACGGGCCACCACTGAAAATGGGGTCTACTTGGCCCAGTGGACTTTCTTGGTAAACAAATGCCAATAAATAATAAATAAATAAATAAATGAAAGGCTTGTTTTTTTCTGTTATAGTGTTTTAACCTTCTCATTGGCAGCTGATATATTCATTCTGACTTTACTTCTTCACCAGTGGTACACCAGCTTCTAAACTTGCATGTGTGGAGCACCCACCTATACCCTCCATAGCCTTTGTGGAATCTCATCTACAGTCCCGTCAATGTCCACCTCTACCACTAGATAGCAGCAGCTTTACAACCAAATGAACTGCTTCCCTGGCTCAGAGTGGAGGAGCTGACATCAGCATCTCACTGTCATGCCACCATCATTGCCTATTTCAGCATCTCACTGCCATGCCACCATCACAGCCTACTTCAGCATGTCACTGTCATGCCACCATCACTGCCTACTTCACATCTCACTGTCATGCCACCCACACTGGCTATTTCAACATTTCACTATCATGTCGCCATCATTGGCTACTTCAGCATTTCACTGTCATGCCACCATCATTGTCTATTTCAGCATGTCACTATCATACCACCATTATTGGCTACTTCATCATCTCACTATCATGCTGCCATCATTGGCTGCTTCAGCTTTTCACTATCACGTGACCATCACTGTTCAGCATCTCACTGTCACTGATTACTTCAGCATCTTACTGTTATGTCATCATCATTGACTACTTTACCACTTCAATTGCTCATAAGTCCTGGACTGTTTGCATTACGGTCAGGTCTTAAGCCCATTGTGCCACAAAGCTGACTCAGAGAAACAAATAATTGTTATCACTGTTTGCTTGATAGAAAAATGCCTTTGCCAATGAATTTTCCTTTGATTTCTGGATTGGTTGATTGCTGTTCCACTTAGCTCAGGCACACAGAGGAGTACAATTTAATTTAAGACAGAACGTTACAGAGGAAATCTTTAAAAAGATAGAGAAAATGGTCATGTTTGGGAAAGTAACATAACCAGCAACATGGGTATTACCTACCTTTACCTTGACAAATATCAAAAATCCCAGTAAAATAAGTACATTTCTAGGCATAAGAAAGATAGACATGAGTACACATTGAGTTCCATTTCATAAAGAACTAATCATTTGAAAAGATTTGAGCAATTAGGTTTAAAGGCTGGTAAATTATAACATACAAAAAAGACATATATGATCAAACTTGATTTTATTAAAAATAGGATACAAAGAAGAAGCCCCTGTATTGGGGATGTGTGGAACTTGTCCCGTGTAAATCAGTTTTTATGGTTTGAGCCTACTCATTGGTGTCACCTTGAATTATCATGTATTCATGGCACGGGATTGCGTTAACAACAGACTAACCCAAATAGAAAGACATTTTTTCTGACTAGACAGGGCATTGAAATAAATGGTGGTTTAGTTTTCAACAATCTTGATTTAAGACCAGGTTATCAACCTTTAAAATTTTAGTCAGGCAGTAGAATTATTACTTAATATTCAGTTCACGTAGGTCTTATAAGAAATAAAATGCTTATATGTACGTAAACTCAAAATCAGAAATATCTCAGCATGTCATTCAATGTTTAGCCTGGAGAAATAAAATGTTAAAAAACAAGGGATGATACACTATATTTGTCATAACAAAGAATAAACAAGAAAGGCAAAAAAGATTTCTGAGAGATAAAAAAAAAAAACAAGAGGTTTTTACAACAAAAAGCAGTGAACAAACAAAAGGTGATGTTGACATGTTTACTAGGAACATGCTCCACTTGACGTAGTTACCCCTTTCCTACCCCCTCCTACAGTCCTCTCCATTAACTCTTCTATACTTCCCCCTTCCTCCCCCCACCCCCTCCCCCTTTCTCATTCTATTTTACCCTACCTTCCTCTCAATCCTTCTTCCACTACCCAAAGACACAGCAGTCTGATTTATTGAGTCCTAACCTCAAATATTAAGCTTCCCCTTCTCTCTTCAAATTATCTGCTAGTCTTACTAATGTACATTAGCTAACCTTTACTTTCTTTTAACTTTTTTTCCATAAATCTAACAGCAGTCTATGTAAAAATCCCTGTAGACACACTTTTCGAATATATACACCAAACCTTCCTAAAATGATTGAATTTAGATAAACTAACTCTATGAACCATTATATCTACATTTCTTGCAAAATTACTGTTGTAAATGATTATCAATTAATTATATGTAAATGATTATCAACTGCCTATATGGCAATAGGAATGCCTTTGTGACTTTGTAAGCTACACTCCCATATGTAAATGTTTTTACTTTGTGAGGCTTTTCACCTCGGGCCTTCTCTGAAAAGGTGTTCTTGACCCAGTTGGACTTTCCCAGTCAACAAATATCAACTAACTAAATAAATAAATAAATAAGTAAAAATGAGGATTCATAATTTTCAGAAAATTAAATATGACCAGATCGTAACAAGCTTAATGTTTTACAGACATGTTTCCACAAAGCAATCAAAAATATGATTTTTATAGCATTTCTGTGTCAGTGGTGAGTGTGTGTTTCTTTGTGCTATCTCAGTGATCTCATTAGTCTGAAGCTATGTTTCACTAACTGCAGTTGCTGTTTTAAAAGTGAAACAGTGACCGCAGTTAGTGTGGCTGATGTGCCAGCCCTTGTGAGCTGTTATTCCTTTCCCTCCATGTGACCAGGGATTTACTATAACTATATAGGGGGAGTATGAGAGGAAAGCCCATACATGAGAGCTGCAAGGGAGCTTGCCCACTGCAAAAGCATTAGTGTCATCATACAGCATGTTGTTTAGAGGGGTTGTGCTGTTGATCATTTATGACTGAGCAGTTACAACTTAGAACATTTGACAATGTCTCATCTATTGAAAGTATTGCTAGGTGTAGAAAATTACTGTTTGATGATCACTAACTCATTGACACCTAAGCTGTCAATTTTGCTGTGTTCTGTTTCATGCTTGTAGCATTATCTGTATGGGTTAACTAGTCTCATTCAAACCTACAGTACTGGAAAGTCAGACTACATACAACACTGTTGTTAAAATGTAGGCTAGGTGCAGTATTGAATTTGCAATAGTTTGTACTGTGATTAAACAGCTTAAATGTGAAGGAGTTAAATTAATCAGCCATGTAAGGCAATGACTGCTTTACTTATGTCATTTAAAAGACTTTTCACACATTTAATGTAACTTGGCCACAGATCTCCAAGCAATTGTCATCCAGCCTGTCAGCTCACAGGAATGTGTTTATTACTCCCAATCTGCTGCTACACGGGGATTTGGCATCTCATTAACTGAGTACTGGCAAGGCAGGGTAAAGTTACTTTACTTTTGATAAAGTTAACAGAAAAAAGACATTCATTTCAAATGGAGAGAGTTGTATCAGAAAGTGCTTTTTACCTATTTTTGTTTCTGCTCTCACCTTCATTGCAAAAATGTCCATTTATTCTCCATCAATAGGACAATGGTTCACCAGGATGGGTCATCATTTAGACATGCTTCAAGGGCATTTTGAAGTTTTTGTTTCCATTTTCTCTGGAACTGTCCACCTCACAATGTCAGTGAAGCTCTGAGGGGGGATGTGCAATGGATTAACTTTATAGGATGTCCCATCACACTGCAAAAACTCATCTTTCAAAAACAAGTAAAAATAGAAAATTATGTAAATATTACTTAAAGTAAGCAAAATTATCTGCCATCAGAACAGGAAAATTTGACTTGCCAGGAATATTTTAAAACAAGTAAATATTTCTAGCCTCCAAACCCCCAGTGGCATCTTAAAACTAGAGCATTCAGACTTAAAGCAAGCACATTTGTTTAATACAAAGAAAACAAATTAAGATGTATTTTCTGACTATGTAGGAAAGTTTGCTTTAATTTAGAAAGTGCTAGCCATTTTCTTGAAACATTTTTAGGAATTATATCTTAAAACCATTTCAACCAAACTAAAGCCAAGTATTTGTTTTTAGATGCAAAGCAAAACATAAGACCTTTTGTCTAAAATTGTAGGAAACTGTGCCTGAATTTAACATTTGGTGCCTTGAAATGAGACAAAATACCCTGGAATTTACAGAGAAAAGTGTACTATACTACACATTGACTGACTGCATGAATAATTCTTTATCCAGAGGCATGTATGGCAGAACAACATGCAATAAACAAGGTCGTTGCTCACTGTGAAAATGAAAATGTCAGCATATGCAATATATCAAATACAGTGACTTTATGAATAGACAAGCAGCAAAAAACACCCTGCCAAACAATTAAAGATGAAATCAGATTTGAAATTTGTTATGTCTTGTACAACAAGGCCTTTGACACCATCCTCCACTCTGGAATCATAGATAAACTTACTAAGGTGGGCATTAATCGCTACGTCACTTGATGGATTGCCAACTGGCTTATTGACAGAACCCATACTGTAAAAGTAGCTGACTCCAAATACAGCTCCAGACCTAAGGGTTCAGTCCTGGGACCACTCTTGTTTGGCATCTACTTCTCTGAAGTACAGGCCAATACTAAGGGTCTGGCTAACAAAGTTCACAGATGACTGCAAACTGAGAGCCATTATTGAATCTCCAAATGATGTGGATACTCTACAAAAGGGCCTTACAGAAACAGATGCTTGGTGCCAGAGCCATGAGCTCAAGCTCAATGCCAAGAAATGTGAAGTTATCCCCTTTGGAAAGAAACATGTACCTGTGAATTACTACATAAGTGGCAGCACACTAAACACCAAAAGTGTGATAAGAGACTTAGGGACACAGGTGGACAGTGGTCTCACCTTCGATAACCACATCGCCACAACAGTCAGGAAATCCTTCTATGTGGCACACCTCATCACTAAGGGCTTTTCATCCAGAAAAAAGGAGGTCATTGTCCCACTGTACTCATCCCTCATTAGACCCATTATAGAATACAACACCCCATTTGGTAAGTACCTCTCAAGACACCTACAACAACTGGAAAGGCCACAGAAATACCTTACTAAATGAATCACAAGCCTAAAGAAGATGCCCTATGCTGACCGTCTTAAAATACTCCAGATATACTCTGTTGAATATCGTCTACTCAGAGGTGATCTCTGCTTAACATATAAGGCCATGTCAAAAACAGAGCTGTTGGACATGCTACAATTAAAGAAATCCCAATCCCTCAGAGCCACATGCTCCAGGGAGCTAAACCTTGTCATCACAATAAACAAAACATGCTGGAGGGATAGGTTCCTGACCCAGAGACTCCCCAGACTCTGGAATAGACATCCCATACATGTCAAGCAGAGTGCCTCTTTGGCCCTCTTCAAAAGGAACCTTGATGATTGGATGGGAGAAAGGAAATTCACCCCAGGGATCATGTCAGTCACCCTGCTAGACAGGGGTCCAGGAAGTAAATAGTGTGGGAAGAAATAGCCAGGGAATTGTTATGGCTAGGCTTGTATAGGCCCTAGGGATGATAGCCTAGTACCAACCTATGAACCTATGAACCTATAAGGAGCACAATCATGACTGGGAATGAAAAAAAAATGGTTCTGTGCATTTCTACTCAGCAAGGAACTTTTTCCACACAGTCACTTAGCTTTTCTTTATGAAGAAGTCATGTCACAGCCATAGATAGCATCTAACAGTACTTCAGTCTGCAGCACAGAGAGAAGTGTCGCAATGCACTTAGGATATGTAAGCTGAAAGGCGTAATAACAAGCCATGAGATACAGTACACTTTTATAAATGTTTTTTTTTTTTTGGGAAGGTCATCAAAGGCATGGTTCCAGTGGCCAGTAAGCAGTTGGTTTCACTGACAATCACAACAGGGTTGAAGAATGGCCTTGTCTGAAGAAAGGTGTTAGGGTCTTCTTTACACTGACCAAAACAAGGAACAAAAAAATAAAATGATTATGACCATAAAAATGATTTATTGTAATTTATACTGAAGTAATATATAACAATAGAAGGAGGAAGCTACTACATGATAGAGCAAAATCCCAAAAAGGGAAGGCATCTCTGATCAGTATTAGCAAAAAACTACGGGCACTCATAAAATCGTCTAAGGCCAGCTTAGAGAGAAAAATTGCACAGGACACTAAGGATAACCACAAGGCTTTCTTTAGTTATGTTAGCAACCTGGGTGGGAATTCCCAGATATGCTCAGAATTAGTCCAAAATGACAAAAAATACACCGAACCCACAGACATTGCCAACATCCTAGCTGACAGGTTCAGTGCAAACTCCCCCCCCCCCAAGCAAAAGGGCAAATATCTATCCCAGCAGAGTGCTTCCCCCCTGACATCTCAGATGCTCAGGTAAGAGCCGCCCTCTCCAAAGCAAAAAACACAGCATCAATGGGACCAGACGGTGTCCCGGACTGCATCCTACATGAACTCCAAGAAGAGCTAAACCCAAATATAAAACTACTGTTCAATCTCAGCCTTACTACAGGATATGTACCGAAAGAGTGGCATACAGCAACAGTGGTCCCTCTCCACAAAGGTGGTGCCTCAACAGATCCTGGAAACTATCGCCCCATAAGCCTGACTAGCTTGGTCTGCAAAGCTATGGAAAGGATCATCATGGACCGCATAAATAAAGATATTGGGGACCTACAGACACTGGATCCTACCCAGTTCGGCTTTGTTAAGGGCAGATCCTGCCTCTTAAACCTGGTCGATTTCTTTGAAACAATCACCAAGGCCAGTGACAAAGGGAAGTTGGTCCACACAGCCTACCTGGACCTCGCAAAAGCCTTCGATACAATACCCCACTCAGGCATTATAGATAAGCTCACCAGCTTGAATATAAACCCCTATGTCACTAGATGGGTTGCAAACTGGCTCAAGGACAGAACCCACATGGTTAGAATTGCTGGAGCCATGTCAGACACCAAACCAGTTACAAGTGGCATCCCACAAGGCTCAGTCCTGGGACCTCTTTTGTTTGGTATATATTTCTTGGAGGTACAAGCCAACACAGAAGGACTGTGGCTGACCAAGTTCGCAGATGACTGCAAACTGGGCGCCATAATCGACTCTCCAGCCGACACAAGCATCCTCCAAAAGGGCCTCATAGAAACAGACAACTGGTGCCAGAGCCATGGCCTCAAGCTAAATGCCAAAAGTGTATAGTCATCCCTTTGGCAGAAACAAAGTGCCCACAAATTACCACATAGGTGGTAATCCATTAAATCTGGAAAAGTAATTAGGGACCTGGGGACCCAAGTTGATAGCAATCTCTCATTTGACAACCACATGGCTAAAGTGGTTAGAAAAACATTGTATATAGCCCACCTAATCATGAAGGGATTCACATATAGATCAGGGGAGGTCATTGTGCCTCTTTACTCATCCCTCATCAGGCCCATAATTGAATACAATGCCCCTTTTGGGATGTACCTTACCAGACACCTGCAGCAACTGGAAAGACCCCAAAAGTACCTCATCAAGAGGATCAATGGGCTCAAACAGATGCCATATGCTGCCTGGTTAAAGAAACTCCAGCTCTACTCAGTGGCATACCGCCTGCTCAGAGGCGATCTGTGTCTGATGTATAAAGCCATGTCCAACCTGAAATTAATGGACATGCTGCACCTAAGAAAATCCAAATCCCATCGAGCTGCGCGCTTGAGAGACTTGAACCTCAGCACTGAAATAAATAGCACATGCTGGAGGGACAGATTCATAACCCAGGGGCTCCCTTCACTCTGGAATAAAATCCCAGTCCAGGTTAGGCAGAGTCCCTCATTGACTCTCTTCAAGAGGAATCTTGATGAGTGGATGGGAGATCGTAGGTTTACCCCGGGTACCACTTCTGTGTCACTGTTAGACAGAGGCACAGTATACTAACCTCAAAAAAGGGCATAGCAAAATTAATTTAAAATGGGTGGCGAAAGCCAAACACACTCTGGCTAGGCTTATAAATGCCCTAGGGCAGATAGCCTAGTATGAACCTATGAACCTATAAATTATCAAAAATTCACAAATTTCTTACCTCAAGGATGTGAAGCATAGCCTCACTTGCATGTAACTTCTTGGATGGAGCCACAGGTGATTAAAACATGTCTGGTAAAGCCTTCATCAAGGCAATTGATTGCTTCACTGTTAAAAACAAAAACAGACATCTGATTTACTGTGGCCAGTTGTTATCAAAACCACAGGGTAGTTCAGATTTTTTTTTGTATATCTTAGGAGGTTGTGATGTCATGATACAGGAAATTTTACATTTTGATATAATGACAATCAAAGTATTGAAATTCAATACCATTTTCTATACTCAACACAGTATATCTAAATCAAACTGTATTTACATTGGGATTTTGTTTGCATGCAATAAAGTATTTTCAATGATAAAGAAACAGTTTGAGAGCTATGCAGAGTTAAATTTTTTGATAGGTTTGAAGTAATTATTGTGTGGTGGTAGCCCAGTATCAATAGTCAAGACTGAACTGGAAGTGCATATTGTAGCATAGATACCATGATCAAATGAATTGAAATACATGATCCAACTGATACTTTCCATACATTTGACAACTCTATAGCAGGAGGTACTTATAATTCAAACTCAGAATGTTACCTATAGTATGATGGTATAAGCCCAAGTTTGCAGAAGCAAACAAGAACATTGAAGCAAATAAGAGTTAATAATTACCTTTGTCCAGCAATAATGGCTTCATGAGCTTTCTGAATACTGCATAAAACTGTGCCTTCTCATAAAAGGTCCCCCAGCAACCCCCGGATTTACTAATCGTCTGTGCAGGACTAGCTTAGTCCTGCACAGAAGCCGCCATTTCAGAGCAGGATGACAGCGCACTATGCATATTAATGAAGGCACGCTGCCTGAGCTCCTAATCTTACACGGAGTGTGTAAGAGTGCAGGGGGTATGTCTGAGAGCAGAGCTCTCAGAATATACATGCCCCTGCAATGAAGAACAGCAGAAGGCCCTAAAAGAATGAGCGAGATCGCTCATAGGTGTCCGCATACCCCCAGCAACATCCCCCCGAGTGTACAAGAACAATAGTAAACACAAACAATATAAAGAACCTTTTTTTATGAAACAGATGAAATTTAACAGTAGGTGCACGGGTTTTCCCATCTCTTAGCTACGGTTAATGCAGCTTAAATAGAAGAAGAGGATAAAAAGGAAGATATATGCAAATGAAGCAGTATAGCAATGGTGTAGTGGGCAGAGCATTCACCTTACGAGCAGTCATTCCCAGTTCGAGTCTCACTGCAGCACATTCCATTTTCCATGTCATATCACATTATGACCAATATTTTTAGTTGCATAACCTACTAAATACATATATTTGTGAACCGGAGTAATGCATTAATTGCAGATGTGAGGTGTCAGTGTCATAATGTTGCAAAGTCCACAGATAATCACATGTGCCCCATACAGTATATGTGCACAGGAATCAGGGATACAAATGGAAGGTAAAATGTGTAATGAATGATAACTCCATACAGCTTCCAAATCCCCCACTTTCCCAAGAGCCATTAGACATCACTGTCTAAATTAGTGCAGTGGCAAGCAGGAGTAAGCACTAGTAAGCAAGTATAAGCATAATTAAGCAGTAGTAAGTGGGAGTAAGCATATGTAAGCATCAGTAAGTGGGTTTAAGCCCATTTGCGTGGGTAAGCAATGCGCACAGAGGTTAAGCAATATGGACGCTAACTCTTTGTAAGCATATTTCACCGGTTAGGATAGCTTATGCTCGTGCAAACCCACGCAAAGTACTTAAAAGTGCCTTAATCCCTCTGTATCCAACAGCCGCTGCTCTGTCCAGCTACAAAATGAACAGCCTTGCAGGTCTTGTACCCAGGACCCTATACACTATCATCACAGTAGTTACCCACCAAGCCATCACAGCAGTACATAAGATTGAGGTATCACCAAACAAATCCTCACTATAATAAAATCAAACTGAACATGTGAAAGGAATCAGTATACAGTCATATGTTCTATAACCTACTACATAACATAAATATGTGAACTGGAGTACTGAAGTAAACCCAGATGTGAGGTGTAATTGTAATACAGTGTTGAAGTCCCCTATTAAACACAAGGACCCCATACAGTGTACATACACTTGAATCATGGATACCAGACATATATGTAACATGTAATGAATAA
The DNA here is from genome assembly GCF_019279795.1 of Protopterus annectens. NCBI lineage: Eukaryota > Metazoa > Chordata > Ceratodontiformes > Protopteridae > Protopterus > Protopterus annectens. The sequence continues at coordinate 1,799,684,782 of NC_056737.1, forward strand.
TAAATCAATGCCAAAAAGCAAATATAATACAAAGTAAATATTAAGCAATGCTAAGCATTGCACAGGCCAGCTTAGTAGGTGTAAGCAATGTGTAGGCCAGCTAACTCAATTTGCCAAGTGGTATACCACTTTAACCAATGCCAACCTTAGGTAATTAGGTTTGCCCATAGCTTAGCTTTTCAAAACCATCCAATCACGGCAAAGTGTGGGAAATCAGTCCTACTTAAACACAACAGCTGGAATACATCTCATAACTAGTTGTAGCTTCCCCTTGCAGGCACCATGTCAGGAAGGGGAGAGGGAGTGCGCTTTCATGTGCAGCGCTGGGACATCCAAAAGTCCAGAGTCATGGCAGGACTCCTTGTCAAAGATCATGAGCAGAGACTGCTGCAGGGCCAGTAGCAGGGTTCCCAATATAAGGCGGAAGCCTGGGATCATCTTGACCATGACTTCACCAGTGCCACTGGCATACCCCGAACTGGTGAGCAGGTCAGGCATCACTATGCCGACCTTAAGCAGTGAAAGGGGGATCTCTTGGATCAGTGGATCCAAGAAGCTAGGATGGCAGGGGTTGCCCCAGTTGTGTGTAAGTATCACTCCACTACCTGTTTAATTATTGCCAGCTCATGTATATTATGGATAGGTATGGCTAAATATTCCTTTTATGTCCTTCACAGTGGCAAGTGAGCGGGCCGCAAACCAGAAGGCCCATGGATGTCGTCTGGAGAGGTTGTGATGTGAGGCAGGTTAGTAATACTCTTGCAAGTACTGTCATAGGAAATAAATCTAAAAGTATTAGTAAGTTCATTGCCGGTATAAAACCTGTATTGTTTAAGGCAAGTACTGCATACATCAGAGAATATGGCAGGAAGAGTGTCATGTAGTTTGTATGTAAATAAAAGCATAATAGCCTGACAATAAAAGTCTAATAGCTGGACTGCATGTATATACTCTGGTATCATATGGTAATGTAGATTTGCAATCACTTAATAGTACTGTTGTATTAAGCACTGTTACCCACACTGTGCAACATAAATAGAATGTGTAAGAATGTCTGTATAAGACCGGTGTAATCCTCAGAGGTCATTTAGTACAACTGAGAGAGACATAGACAGAAAACAGTGAAAAGACAGACAAAAAAATCCAAATAGCACATGCAACTGAGACGTGAACTGTTGTATTTTTAGCACACACAACCATGGTCCGAATCTTGGGAGTGGTAGTTGTCTGCATACAGAATCATATCTCACAACTGTACAGATATGTCCAGAATGTCCAGTAAATTGGCCCATATCTGCTGCCTGTCACTCTGTCCTCCTGGGAAATCAGTGGGATGATCCCAGACATTTAGGCAGCAAACAAGAAATACAACTGATTGCCACACATCTATAAGAACAAACATGTCACTCTAGCAACTCCCCAAACTGTTATGAGAGTAGTAAGCCAAGTATGTCACATCTACACCCCCATGTTGTCAAGCTGTGACTAGAGTGTGTACAGTAACAGAGTGAAATGTATGTGCATAATAGTAATGTGGAATCTGGTACTTCGTGTGGCAACAATCAGGTAGTACTAGCAAACATTGCTCCCACTGGTCCGTCTGATACGAACACTGTTCCCAGAAATAAAAGAATGATACCCTGTACTGGTACTGTTTACTTTGGTATTGTATGGCATTGTGAGTGTTGCAGTAGCTCTGAATAATAAGGTATTACCATCACTGTCGCACACACTGTGCTACATAAAATAAATGTCTAGGAAGTCCCATACAAGAGTGTTGTAATACAGGGTCAGAATGTAAAACCACATGAGAAGTATAAGACAGAACTCAGATAAGAGATATACAGCAATATCTATATAGCACACACAACTGTGATGGGCAGTGTTTTAGTTTTAGCAGACACAGTCATGGTCTGAATCCTGGGAGTGGAAGTAGGCTGCATACAGAATCATACCCCACAACTGTACAGATAAGTCCAGAATGTCCAGTATATCGGCCCATATCTGCTGCCTGTCACCCTGTTCTCCTGGGAAATCAGTGGGATGATCCCAGATGTTTAGGCAGCAAACAGGAAATACAACTGATTGACACACTTCTATAAGAACAAACCTGTCACACTAGCATCTCCCCAAAATGTTATGAGAGTAATAAGCCACTTATGTCCCAGCTACACCCCCATGTTGTCAAGCCGTGAACAGATTGTGTACAGTAACAGAGTGAGATGT
>NC_056737.1:1799692007-1799701643 GCF_019279795.1 Protopterus annectens
ATTGTCCATGTTGGTGTGAATGACCAGAGATGTACCTCCCTGGACTACATGAAAAGAGACATGGAAGAGCTCTCCGATCATGTAGCCCAGGCAGGTATGACCCTAGCCCTGAGTAGCACCCTGCCATCACCCAGAAAGATACCGCAGTACAAGGACAAAATTATTGACTTCAACAATTGGCTAAGCTTCTGGTGTCATTCGAAGGGGATCCAGTATCTCAAAAAATACAAAATAGAGCCCTGCAGTGTAAATCCACAGTCAACAGCAAAACAACACTGCCACGGTTTGGATTCACTCAAGCTTTTCCCCCTTTTTTATATACTCTATGAACAATGATGACATCACTTATTAGGCACTGATGAGGCATGTTTAAAGTGCAACGTACTTAAAATCTTCTATTACAAAAATCTTAAAACCTTTATAAAATACATATAAATCCACTAAACATACTCTCTGTTAAAATACTATTCTTCTTTCCACTTTCTGTCCATTAAAACATTCAATTTATAAAGAGCGATGTCATCATTGTTCATAGAGTATATAAAAAAAGGAGGAAAGGCTTAACATATACAGATTCTGATGAAATCCCTGGGCATAGGGAAGAAAGCGCTCAATCTCTTAATTGTTTGGAATTGTTTCAATAAAGTGGTTAGTGAGTGAATCCAAACCAGGGCAGTGTTGTTTTGCTGTTGACTGGGGATCCAGTATCTGTCTTCTTGGGATGACATGGTCAACAGACCACGATGCTTTGCCAGAGATGGCCTGCACCTGTCACCCCTGGGATTCTGGATACTGGCAAAGACTCTTGCCGCCCCTATAGTGCCTTTTTAGGCAAGGTTCAAATGACAAATTCACAACCATAACAGGAAAAGGCAAGCAAGGGTAATGTTACTCAATGCTAGAACTCTAAATCTCAAAATGCACTCATTTGAGGCATTCCTTAAAATGGAGAACAACGATATCTGTGCAGTGACTGAGACCTGGTTCAAGGATCCAGAGAGCACCCCTGCATTACAAGGCTATAACTCATACCACACGTTTTGGCCATCTAACCTGGACTGGATCACCAAAGGTGGAGATATGTCCATATTCATTAAGGATATCCACACCTCCAGGCTAGTTGCTCAGCATAATGCATCCGAGGGTATCCAAGTGCAACTAACAGTGGGCAAAACTGCAATCCAAATTGTAGCTTGCTAAAGGTCCCCCACCATGCCCCAGGATTCCCACTCCTCTTTTCTTGATATACTGGAAAATATCAGGGTTCAACCAAACACCCTAATATTGGGCGATTTCAACTACCCCACCATTAACTGGGAAAACTACTCATGTACCAACTCCTTCACTCAGCGCTTTCTGGAATTCATAAATTCCATTGCCCTGGATCAACTTATCCACACCCCCACCAGGAGCAATAATATCCTAAACCCAGTCATTACCAACAAGAGTGACTGGTGTTCCACACCTGAAGTCAACTCCTCGTAGGTCAGATCCGACTATATGCTAATCACCCTAAATATCCACATCCCGCCCCCATTAAGGAAACTATGGTAAAAAATTCTCCAAAGCCAACTTCATGCTTCTTAATACAGATGTGATGAACCTCATGACACCCATGCAGATGGACAATACAGTTACGACTGCTGAATCCTACACAAATGCACTCTATAAGCACTAACACAAATGCATGGATTGTGCTATCCCAAACAGAACCAAGATGCTATCCTCCAAAAAAGGAAGCCAATCTGGTGGTCCCCCACCATAAACAAACTCTACAACAGAAGGAGGAAACTGTTGCAAAAGAGAGTAAAATCCCATAAGTGGAGGAGCTCCCTGGTCAGCCTGAGTAAAAAGCTGAAATCCCTTATAAGATCCTCCAAAGCTAGCTATGAAAACAAGATAGCCACTGATTCTAAGGACAACCACAAAGCATTCTATAGCTATGTCAAGAATCTCAATGGCAACACACAGATCTGCCTTAAGTTACAACACAATGGCACAAAAATTACAGAATCAACTGATATTGCCAAAATCCTGGCAGATAGGTTCACTGCTAACTTTACCCCCCTCTCACCCACTAAAGGGCTCATATCTATACAGGAAGAATGCACGGTCCCTGTAATCACAACTACACAAGTAAAAGCAGCACTCTCTAAAGCCAAAAAACCCCCAGCATCCATGGGACTGGGCAACATCCCAGGCTGCGTTTTATACGAACTTCAGAATTAACTGTCTCCCCACCTAAGCACCATGTTCAATCATAGCCTCACGTCAGGCTTTGTGTCCAATGAATGGTGCGCAGCAGCAGTTATTCCACTCCACAAAGGGGGAGCCACCACTGATCCTGGGAACTATTGCCCTATTAGCCTGATGAGCCTGGTCTGCAAGGCCATGGAACACATCATCATGTAATTCATAAAGACATTGGTAACCTCCAAACTCTGGACCCCACCCAGTTTGGGTTTGTGAAAGGCAGATCATACCTCCTGAACCTGGCCAATTTCTTTGAGGCAGTCACCAAAGCCATAGACAAGGGTAAGGTGGGATCACACAGCCTCTCTTGACCTCGCCAAGGCTTTTGACACAATCCTCCATTCTGGAATTATAGCTAAATGCACTAAACTAGGTATAAATCCCTATGTCACAAGATGGGTTGCCAACTGGCTCACTGACAGAACCCACACTCTAAAAGTTGCAGACTCCAAATCTGACTTCAAACCAGTGACAAGTGGAGTACCACAGGGTTAAGTCCTGGGACCTCTCTTGTTTGGTATCTACTTCTCTAAAGTACAGGCTAACACGGAAGGCCTCTGGCTAATGGAATTTGCAGTTATCTGTGAACTTCGTTAGCCAGAGTCTTTCTGTGTTAGCCTGTTTGTTATCTACTTCTATGAAGTACAGGCTAACACAGAGGCCACTGGCTAACGAAGTTCGCAGATTACTGCAAACTAGGAGCTATAGTCAAGTCCCCAAATGATGTGGACATCCTACAGAAGGGCCTCAATGAGACAGATGCCTAGTGTCAGAGCCATGGCCTCAAGTTCAATGCCGAAAAGTGCATTGTTATCCCCTTTGATAAAAACTCTGTACCCATGAACTACCTCATAGGCGGCATTCTACTTAACACCGAATGTGTGATAAGAGACCTTGGGACCCAGGTGAACAGTAGTCTCTCCTTTGATAATCACATTGCCACAGTAGTCAGAAAATCCTTCTACATGGCACACTTCACCACAAAAGGATTCTCATCCAGGAAAAAAGAGGTCATTGTTCCCCTCTACTCGACACTCATTAGACCCATTATAGAGTACAACATCCCTTTTGGAATGTACCTCACAAGACATCTGCAGCAGATGGAAAGGCCACAGAAGTACCTCCCAAAGAGGTTTACTGGCCTCAAACAGATGCCCTGCACTGACCATCTCAAAAAACTCCAGCTTTACTCTGTGGCATATCGCCTACTCTGAGGTGATCTCTGCCTAACATATAAAGCTATGTCAAACCCAGAGCTGTTGGACATGCTACACATAAATAAATCCCAATCCCTCTGAGCTACATTCTCTAGGGACCTAAACCTTGTCAACACAATAAACAGGACATGCTGAAGGGAAACATTCCTGTCCCAGAGACTTCCCATCCTCTGGAACAAGCTACCCATCTATGTCAAGCAAAGTTCCTCATTAACACTCTTTAAGAAAAATCTTGATGAGTGAATGGGAAATAAGAAATACACCCCAGAGATCACTTCTGTGGCTCTGCTCGACAAGGGCACAGGAAATTAACTTTCTTGGGTTGGCGTAAGCCAGGGAACTTTGTTGGCTAGGCTTACTTAGGTCCTTGGGCCAATAGCCCCTAGTACCTACCTATGAACCTATGAACCTATGTCATATAGCTGTTTAGACACTGACATATATATAAACAGAGTAATGCAACTGTGAAACAGTTATATTAATACAGTAGTCTGGAAAAGTTTACATATGTTGCTGTCCAAGCCGAGGCCTTCAAGTAGTACAATAGTAAAGACAGACTGGGCCACAAGATACCAATCAATCAACAGTAAGTAATGCAGATGTATAGTCCAGCAGCCTCTATCTACACTCTGTACACAATCCCTAGGGGGTAAAGACCTCAGCTGACACAATGGGATGTATCTGTTACATAACAAGGCATAACTGACACCATCACAATCACACTGAAAAACAACAGTCTGTATGGCAGGAAGCAGTAGCCCTGCATTTACCCAAGGTGAATTGTATGGTAATGTACATCCAGATACCTTAAGACAGCTTACCCCTGATACCCCCACATGTTGTAACAACCTAGGTTAGTTATGGTGCATCCCCCCATAGACTGAATAATACAGGGCCATATACCACTGTTACATACACTGGCCTCTGGAGTGCATAAGGGCACACATGTATTGTGTAGGTGAATTCCACACATATATGGACCCAACCTCACAATATGTGTGGGGGCTACAAAAACAGTGGACTGATGGCAGGAATGGCAGCATGACATACTCACAGCCCACTACATAACAACCCCTGACAGCATGTCATATGTACAAAGCCTGGTATGTAGGTGGAGGACAGAGGCTGGAACACAGGCCCATATGTGAAATACTGTTGTCATACACTAAGCAAGTTGCTGGTGTTACAGGATTGTTTGCAACATACCCTTAGTCAGGAATATGAAGTTAGAAACAGAAATGGATGTAGCCATGTACTGATAGCACTCAACACACACACTGCCAGTGATATATCTGACACAAGACCTGTGAGGTGGACAGACAAAACATAATAGTCACACCACTGGCCATCAAGTGGATAGGCCCACAGTTGAGAGCTATGCAGACAGACTGCATTCCATGTTAAACTAGTATGTACACCCAAACCCTGTAACACTGGTGCTATACAATGCATACAACAACACTACTCACACACTGTAGTTCTGGAACCTCCTACAGATATGTAGCTGGCATGAGTGTGCAGGTTCTTCTGTAAGAGGTATTGCTACCTGCTGTCTGTAACACTGCTGCCCACACACAGGAAGGATGTCCACCATACAGGAAAGGTAAAGGGACCACGTCCACATGATGTAGGGATTTATAGTAGTTGGTCGCCATGACAGTGGTAATTGGAAGTACTACACAGCATGCTGCATGCAGGAAGCAAGAGGAGGACACTGATTGGTGCAGAGGCCATCACCTGATCATGTGCATCACCTACAAAATCCATGGTGCAATCTATTCAGAGCAGCTAAATCCATTTACTGGAGAAAGACCAAGATAGAGAGAGAGAGTGCATATAAGGCACAAAAAAACCCATCAAGCAAACCATCTAGAAGAGACTTCTTTCCCAGAAGAGGTATGTGAAGTATATATGCATATAATTGACTGCAGTACTTGGTCCATAGTAATGGGATAGATGATGTGGAATGATTTATATGTGCCTTCAGGTGTTGTAATGATGTTCAGCTGAACAACTGCGAAGGACAATAGACTCTGTCCCTGTGGTTAGTGAGCCATACCCGTCAACCATGCAGAGCAGCACTGATAAGATGTAAGCCATCATAATGTGTGTCGTGTAATGGGAAGTATGTATATTACTGTGGCCAATAGCTGGTGGTGGAAGTAATCCCATAATGATGGACATGTGGGTTCCACAGCCCACCTCTTGCAGGATACTCAGGTTAACCTGTATTGTAGCATGCAGGAATGCCATAGGTGTGTAATAGGGTTTCCTGCACTCTGGCCCTACATATACCCCCCTAATGTCAGGCTTTGTCCATATGTTGCACCTGTCTGTGTTGTAGCAAGGCAAAACAGTGCAGCTGTGCAGGAAGGTGTTGTAAGATTGTGGACCTGATGTTTGAATGTACCCCATATAGAGGTATGCATATGGGCACATATATATACATATATATATATATATATATATATATATATATATATATATATATATACATGTATGTCCACAAATATACAGATATCCATGTGTAGACATATATATAAACACATGTATACATCATATATCTACACATATATAGATATATACTTTTATGCACGTGTCTACATATATAAAAACACACAAACATATGTCTATATAAATACATGTCCCCTATATTACCACCACAGTGCTGCAAGCTATGTGTGAGGAAACAGCACACATAGCAATACACACAGATATCTACAGCTGTCAGTGTGTGCAACATGGATGGGTATGTCACATGTGAACCCCTTGTTAGGACCACATTGCCCTTGTCTGTGAAGTATGGAATGGGAATATGGGGAAGTATGGCAGGTATAGTACTGGAGGTGGTCAGGGTTGGTAGATATAGAGGACAGCCTACAGCGGTGGTATGTGACGCATGTGGTGGGGAAACACCATGGATGGTGTGTGTGGTCTGTGATGTGGAAGCCCCATGGGCCCCAATATGGACAGAATGGGAACAAGCCTCCCACCAACTTCTACTCACAACAGCAGTCCACATCCCAAAGGTGCCTGGCCTGGACGCTGAGTAGGAGGAGCATGTGGGCCCGGTGAATGTGTACTGGGTGCCTGAAGGTGATGTATCACATCCCACAATGTGTCTATGGAGGCTGTTATGGAACAGACCATGGACCTGACCTCAGGGGACAATAACATGTCTGTGTGTGCCCCCGGGGTTCAACATCCACTGAGTTGGTTCTACCTGAAGGTATTGCTGGACCAGTACATGAAGAGGCCCCAGGGTGGTCACTCATGTGATGTGGCCTGGTAACATGGGCAGATGGGTTTGGAGAGGTGGTTCTGCTGGCCAATAGTACATATACATGCTAATGTGTCACTGTTATAGAACATAAGTCGGTAGTAATAGTCTACACAATCCCGGAACATGTCCAACAACATGCATAGATGACCTCAATAACACATAATGTCAGATGTGCAGCAACCCCATAGCAAGCATACCACAGGCATGTATGGAACCATAGTGGCCCTGACAATGACATGCAGGTGAATTGTCTTTAACAAGCCAGCAATGATAGTGCCCACACAGGGAACATGGCTACAAACACATTACACAAAGTGTGGTACAATTCAATATCTGACCCACTGTTAAGTATGCTGTAGCCATACCTATTGAGTTTTGTGTACAGTTTGTTGTCACTGATATGGTGGGGGATGACAGTGATGTGCATTAAGAACTGTGGTGATCTTGTTGCATGACTTGCTCACACCTGTGTCCATCTTTATGTCTTTCAGCCAAGATGTCCCATGGAAGGCTTGTGGCATGCTCAGCAGCTGAAAATGACATTCTGGAGAACCACATCATACAGCACTACCCTATCTTGTTTGGCCGGGATGCCCATGATCAGCAAGAGAAGACGGCCCTGTGGAATGACCTAGTCCACGGGGTCAATGATGTTGGACTGCACAGCCGCAGTTATAAGCAGGTACGGCATCATTGTTCTGATCTGCTTCACAATGCCCAAAGGTGTACTGCTGCAGTCTGGGGGGATCACCTCACCACATGGGAGGGGCCATGCCATCCTTTCCCCCTGACACATTTGGAGGAGCTCCTAGACAGCATCATGGCACCTGCCCGTCCGCATAGCCACCAACCGGCAGCAGACAACTTTGTGGAGGTGGGTGCAACCCACACATTGGCTGAGGAGCGTGCAGGTAAGGCCACAGGGCACATCAGTAGACCATTGTTGTGTATACATCTGCATCTGTACAGGTAGAACATACATATCTGAAATGTCATAGATATAGTTTGTTGATGCATAGTAGTGATAAACAGTTGTGTATATGTGGTAGTATTGTGGACATGTACTGTTGATGTATTGTAATGCTGCACTCACCCTCTAGCAATGCCACAGATGTGGCCACTGACTTTGCACCCTCTTATGTAGGTCCTTCCAGTATACCACCAAGGCAGCAGCCTGTAGCTGCTGAGTATGGTTTATGTAGGTGCTTGCCAGTACACCGGGCATGTAATGGCCATAGTATATTCCATGCGCACATCTAACACACCTACCCAAAATGCATGCTGCACATGTGCATGTATTGTTGCTTTTAAATGCACTGCATCACAGTGGTGACCATGATGGGGTATTGGAAGGGTATGTCAGACACCTGCAAGATAACTAACATCCTGTCATTATGGAATGTGTCCACAGGGAATAACATAATGGTGGGAGACATGGCCTACAGTAGGGACAAGTTTGGAACAACACCCATATACAATGCAACACCAGTGTATATACCTGTAGGACAATGACTACTGTTGCATAGTTACACTATGGCATAAGGTATTACTATGGTCCACATTAGCAGCTGGGACTGGGCTGTAACATGTGGTGTTCAGTGTATGGGACACTGCAAAATGGCATACAAGTGCAGGCCTTACTTGTCAAGCATCTGCAAAAAGGCTAAAGGTGGGGATGGTGTCAGCATGACACACCAGTACACTGCATCTGAGATCCTAAGGATGCTAAGAATGGCTGTATCTGCATATAGTCAGGTTCAGGAACTGTGGCAGATGTAATCCTACCCCCACAGCAATAGTGATGGCAGTGTGTGAACACCAAGGGATGTGCACATAAGTACACCTTGCAATCATGCAGATTAGGCAGACATGTGTAGGGTAGACTGAACATACACTGACAAATGTAGATGGCCCAGGCTAGTATACCCTTACCAGGAGTAGTGACTGCTGTAGTACACATAATAATAGGTGCAACAAACCGTCAAGATAAGGGTGTCCACACATATGCCCACACGGAGTGTATGCATCATGGTCAGCATCTGCACACCTAACACAGTCTGTAGACACTGCATGTGAAAGTACAGGACATATGTCACATATTGGGCTCATGTTCTGTTAAGATCTGCAGTGATGTGGTCCCATGGCAGATCAAGGATGGGTGCGTCCTGTCAGTAAGGGTGTGTACACCCTCCATAGCCATGGTATGCCCTGATGGTTGTCAGTGTAATAGTATTGGATTAGCCATACATGGTCCTCTGGTGTTGAGAGCTGTAAATCAGACATCAGGCATTCACAAATGACATCTGTCCACATATCTTCCCAGGTATGTGTTGCTGAAAAACATAGGGGCTGTGAGCATTAAAGCTGACATAACTGTGACACAGTACTACACATTCAGCAATGGGTTGTACACCTGTGAGGTATGGTGCACGGTACATGGCAGGTTGTAGAACAGGTGCACAGCAATACTGTGTACATGGGTGTAGTGGTATCCAGGGATAGGGGCATCACCTAAAGCCACGGCACATGCATCACACACATGTATACTGTTGCTAGCATGGATTGACTATAGCTGCACTGCATGCTGTTTTGTACCATATGTTATGCATGTTGACAGATAAGTAATAGGAGGACTGTGTGCACTATCATTGTGCAACCTCACCTGTATGTGTGTGTGTGTGTGTGTGTGTGTGTGTGTGTGTGTGTGTGTGTGTGTGTGCGTGTGTGCGTCCTGGTGTGTAGTTAGTTTGTAGGGTCAGTCTGGTGAAGTGGAAGGAGGTTGATGCATGTAGGATGCGTGTGTGCAAGTGTATGTGTTTGTGTGGGTTCACTCCTTGATGAAGTGCCAGGAGGTTGATGCATGTAGATGCTACATGTGTGATT
>NC_056737.1:1799702143-1799744643 GCF_019279795.1 Protopterus annectens
AAAGCTTCCCTTTCTAAATAGGGTAATTTATAATATGTTTTCTGATGTGCTCCATATATGAATCACATATATCATCTTCACACATCTTTATAAATGTTTGTATATGTGCAGGTAATTGCGGTACATAAACACTAGGCCGCTTAAGCCGTGGAGCAGCTACATCATTAGTTTTATCATTAAAAATCAGTTTCAAAGCTAGATTACGACAAAACAGCCATAAATCAAGCACAGTATCACTTACATTAGACATAACAGCAGGGATGAAACTCAATCCCTTATTTAGTATAGATAGTTCAGCTGGTTTCAAAATATAGTCCGATAAGTTGTAGACCAAAGTATTCATCCCCTCATTTTGTGTGCTTCGTATGTGTATTTGTTGGAATGCTTCCTCTTGAAGTGCCCTCTGCTGGCTGAGTGAGGTGATCACACCATAATTACAACTGATTTCTCTTTTGGTCTCATCTCTGTTAATTGATAATAAACCCCATTGTTATTCATAGTTCCATCAGGAGGACTAGCAACAGTTAAATTTTGTCCTGAACCTGATGGAGTAGCAGATGTGTTATTAGGTAGCTGGTCATCTACTTTCTCATCATTATCAGAGGGCTTATGTGTGGTGCTTTCATCAGACAAAGTTATTACATCTTCATTTAAATGTTCCGATGAACATATCTTGGCATTAGCCTATTCTGATACTCTCGGCCAGACAAAAATATGCCCAGATGAGAAATTATAATCTCTCGTCACTTTCTTAACTTTAATGCATTGTAACTTCATATCATAGGCAGATGAATTGGTGAAAGCAGTCTCTAGCATGTGCATGTGTTGCTCACCCATAAAACATTGTTCAATAGTTTCTCTCAAAGCTTCCACTGTCTCTAGTAACTTACGTTCAGTAGGTAAAAAATAAAGTTTAACCATATAAGGCTTATGCTTGATTAAGTCCATATTCATTTGCTGCCATTTTTTTAAGCAAATCAGAGTGAGCCTCACCATAACTTAGCATGCACAGTACTCGCATTCCCCTCAGAACCACTCTGTAATGCAGGCACACTTCCAAATGGAGGTGTTGCCATTGTTGTCTCTTTAACTTAAACATATTATCTTCCATTTCCCTTACCATTCTCAAAAACGCAGGGAAATCATTGGACGCCGGCTGTGAGTTGTCATTAGTTGTACCATAGGTTAATCCAAGGAGTGGATTATCCACAGGGTAGATAGCCTTCTTCCATTTATGTTGCAATATTCTGTTTGAAGGATCATAGTCCAATTCAATGTTGAGACCATCAGCCATATTCAGCGTGGAATAAAAAAGTCTTAGAAAAAGCAGTAAAATATAATTCCAAATACTGATGAAGACCAAGACCAAAAGTATAAAAATACAGAACATAAAACTTGGTCAGACCAATAAGCTGATAGCACTGTTCTTTTATTAAAAGCAAAGAAACCAGATAAGCGCTTTTGCATTGTATACCCAGTGCTTCTTCAGATCATAAAAAGAAAATCACACTACAGACATAGAAAAGCAAATAATCAGCCAGTGATTACATTATTCCAATTATATCTTAACCAATGATATCTCTAAACCAATTTATGTCCCTTTAGTGCTGGTCTAAGGGGAACATACCCATTTAGACCCGGATGTAGCCTCAGAATCCACTTTGATTCAGCTGTCTCTATGACATTGATTAAGTCACCCCTCTATTATTTATTTGTATGCATTGAAGCACCCTAAAACAAAGCTATGACCTCTGCTGTCCCCATTATGTTTTGCTAAAGCATTATCATGGCCTATTCTAATATCATATAAATGATTAAAAATTCTATATTTCAGTTTTTTGTTGGTCTTACCAACATAAAACACACAGCAGGACTGACAGGTAACTAAATAAACAATGTTTTTGTGTCCTACAATCTGCATGAAATCTAGGTCGAAAAATAAAATTAAGATGGAGATGTTTGAAAATCATTTATATGATATTAGAATAGGCAATGATAATAATGCTTTTAGCAAAACATATTAGGGACAACAGACATCATAGTTTTGTTTTTGGGATGCTTCAATGCATACAAATAAATAATAGAGGGGTGACTTAATCAATGTCACAGAGACAGCTGAATTAAAGTGGATTCTGAGGCTATAGGCTGATAGACATCCGGGTCTAAATGGGTGTGTTCCCTTAGACCAGCACTAAAGGGACATAAATTGGTTTAGAAATGTGATTGGTTAAGATATAATTGTAATAATGTAATTATTGGATGATTATTTGCTTTTATATGCCTGTAGTGTGATGATTTTTTATGATCTGAAGAAGCATTGGGTATACAACAAGAATGCGCTTATCTGGTTTCTTTGCTTTTAATAAATGAACAGTGCTATCAGCTGTGGTGGTCTGACCAAGTTTTTAGATTCTAGATGTCAATAGCTAAGTGATATTTAAAGTAGTTACCATTACCAGCATTGTCATGCTACTTTTTAATTATCTTACAAAGTTATTTACCACTCTGAAGCAGCCAAAAAACAATTGCTCAGTCATGTGCAATCAGTGACTTAACTTCTATTAAGCAGAAAGACACCTCAAGTACAATTCATTCTGGACCAGTTCTTGAGTAGATATTTACAAACTGCCCCTCTAATTGCAGCTCAGAGGTTCTTTAACACCATAGCTACATTAGTCATCCCATTTCATAAGACATTTACTTTTGAATTTAGTTTATTGTAAGCTCTGTCAGTTTACTACAGAACATGAAAAGTGTGCATTGCCTAAATGCTTCCATTTGTAATCGTGGGTTGGATTCCTTCAGTCTCTATTTGCCTGCTGTGTGACTAGTAACAAGTTAATTAATCAGCCAGTGCTGGCAGGTCATCTCTGAAAAGAGGCAGTTGTGCCCAGTGGACTCTGCTGGCTACCAGTCTAGTAGGTAATGTCCCTGTTAATATTGGTATCCTCACCAACTGTATTTGCTGTAAAGCATGTCCCTTTTATACATAGCTTTTTGCCACAGCTTTGGTCAGTCATTAGTTGAAAAGCACAGATTTTGCTGGTCTTTCACAACTAGAAACCAAACAGTGTATGCCTCATTCCTGTTTGTTAGCACTGCAGTCAAGAGTGCTGTTCTTAAACAGTAAGGTTTTGTAGTTGTTGAAGGCAGCAGTCTGTTTCTTGACTTGCAGTTAATATTTGCTCCAAGCAAAAGATCCATCTATTTACAAATGTACTCATGTTGATAAGTTGTAGTTAATGTATGTTTAAGTTGTATTTAATGTATGTATATTTTATATTTTTATAGAACTGCTTTAATAAAACTGATATGTAACATTTATGCTGGCACAGTGGTTCAGTGGTTTGCACTCTTGGCTCACAGTAAGGGGTTCCCTGGTTTGATTCTTGGCTGGGGTGTCTTTTGTGTGGAGTCTGCATGCCCTCCTGTGTTTGTGTGGGTTTCCTCCGGGTACTCTGGTTTCCTCCCACATTACAAAGACGTGTCTGGAGTGTTACTCCCAGGGACTCTGCTGAAAATTGGCTTGTTCCAAATTGGACTTTCCTGGTAAACAAATGATAAATAAATATAGCCATAATACTGAATACCTTGTGTTTCAGAGCTGTATAGACTGAAATGACTTATTTGATCACAAAAAAATAAAGCTGTTTGATTACAGATAATGCACTGTTTGTTTGTTATAAGGAGCTTCATCACAGGAACAGAACTTTTGCAAAAATTTGTATGACAAAGTTTACCATATTGAATGTAGTTGTGTGGTCCCTTTGCATTTTTTGCTACAGTGTCAACATAATCATCAAGCCTTTTTTTCCATTTTTCTTCATGTGGTTGGGTTGGGTTGCCACATCTCATGATTCAGTGCTACTCTTCTATCCTCTTAGATAGTCATGTCTGACTGTTGTAAGTCATCTCTCACTCAATCCATCCATCTCTTGGCTAGATGTCCTCATTTCTTCTTACCCCCTTCCTGTCTTTCCTAAATCTTCCTATCAAATCATTTTGTTTTCCTGCATATGTGACTAAACTATCTGTTCTTCTTGACCTTCTCTTCATGCGTGCCTACTTTGTCTTGTGATGTCCTCATTTCTTTGTCAGTTCCACTGTGTGCACTCTACCACCTGTCTCAGGCACTACATCCACATTATCCTTTAATGCTCAGGTTTCTGTATCATACAGAAGCACTAATTGCACCACTTCTTTATACACTTTACTATTCAGTTTTTTAACACCTTTACTGAATCATCACTTGTGATACAGGCAAATTTACGTTTATGCAAAAGTAATCAAATTGTATCAAATTAAGACTAACAAACATTATAATTCACACGTATTGGTTTATATCATATAACCTAAGTAACATTAAATAAATAATTCAATTTCTACCTCTTTTTTAAACAAGAAACAACTTTATTAAACCATCACATAAACAATCATACATTTATGTAAATGAAAATGAACCACAGCAACACAATCATAGTGCCTTCTTCTCTGCCAGATGGATGCAGTTCTTCTGATTCAGTTTAGACATCATCATGTAAAATTCCACTATTTCCCTTCACTGTCAGTTTTCAGCTTATTCTGGTTTCCTGCATTTGCAGTCATGATAACTGTCTTATCTGTATTCAGTTTCATGCCATGTGCTTTTAACTTTGCATTCCTGTGCCCTATCATTTGCTGAAGTTTCTGATCAGAGTCTGCTTGTTATGCCACATCATCTGCATACAGCTGCTTTTTAGCTTTGTCTCCCCTGACTTGTTTACTAATATAGTCCATCAACAATATGAACAGCAGTTGGATCAGAGCTGAACCCGGATGCACACTTACTCACACTGGGAAATTTGAGTCCAAATGCTGTTCATACTTTTGTCTTTGCATCCTTGTATATAACCTGTACTAATTCTGACAATGTTCCCAGGACATCATATGATCACAGAGCTTCCCAAATCAACTTTCTTAGGGCCTTATCATAGGCTTTCTACAAACCTACATATGAATGCCAGTTGCACTCTTTCCTCATTTCCACCTTCTTGTTTGCTGTCTTTTCTCAGATTCTCTTTTTGGCTGCATCCTGATCTGAATCCAGGCTGTTCATCTCCTGTTTTCTTTCTACTACTCTTTGCATTTGTTAAGCAATCATCCCCTCCACCACTTCCATGCAGTGTGGCAAGAGTTTGATACCTCTGTACTCTCCACAGTTATGAATGCCCACTTTGTTCCTGTACGCTGGCTCTGAAATGCTTATTCTCCAGTTATCAGAGATGCACATTTCTCTCCATACCATGATGAGAACCCTCAGAAGTACTCAGAATATTGATCATATCTGTATTTCTTTTTCCACCACTGTTCTAAAATACCAACAGTGTTTTGTGCTTGCTGTTTTAATACAATCTTTAGTTCCAACTAATATTTCACACAACACAATCTTCGGTTTGAAACATTATTTCAAACACAAGGAGTAAAGCTAGTTGCTATGTATCTCACTTCGTTCCATTTTAGCTATGATTCCTTTCTATGTCTGCTTAAGCTATCAGATAAGGATAGCTATTTTAACATTAGAATATAACGCAATTTCAGATTTAATAGCTAATTTCAGTCATCTAGAATGTAAGCTCTAGAGAATATCTTTCTGTTCAGTTCCATTTATTTAGCATTTATTGTGATAAGATCCCTTGAATTCAACAGGACATGTCAGAGTATGTACAGAGGCATACACCATGATCACTACATGTACATTAATTAAAATGTTAGGCCTATAAGGATGAGGTATGAAAATATACTGGTTTATGATTACTTTTAACCAAATTATATTTAATTTAACTGCAATATCTGATATTTTGTTGCTTTTATTATTTCTGTCTGGGAAATCAGTTTCCTCTAGACAATTAAAATGTGAGCTAGTATGAATTGTTTATCAGGAGAAATTCTATGGTAAGGAATTTGTCATTTGGCAAGTATGGTGGAAAATACAGAGGGCCAATTAACTGTGCGATTCTTGCAATAGTCTGTGCTTGTCACAAAGTAAATTGCTACACTAAACCATGAGTTTTAAGATAATTAATTAAGGTTGTTGCAATGCAAAAATATTTACGCTAATAAAATGTTGAGCTAGTGTATTCCAGGGTCTGATGTGGCCTTCAAAATAGTAATACATTAACTGTACTGCTCTCTCTATTTTTTTAAGTGTGTTTCTAAACAATGTGTTCTGTGGTTTGAGCTGGGGCAACCACAATACTTCATTTATTGTATATTCTTAGGGGCAGAGTGCCAGAGGGAGGGATACCCATTCAGTAATGCAACATGATGTTGACTGCTACAATTCATTAAGGTAAGATCACTGCAGAGAGGATTATATTCAGTTTGGGGGCGAGTATGAAGTCCCTGCATGGAAAAGTGAAAATAAATAAATAAATAAATAAATAAATAAATAAACAACTTAGTCAGAATTATCTCAGTTTCATTTTAGACTGGTTTGTGCAGAACATTTGTGCTGCTGTATCTTGCACTGCTGCCCTGGACTAGTTTTCTTCAAACCGAAGGCATTATGTTTGTTGTTTGCCATCATAACTCAATAACCCATCCTTGTTAACTATTCTTAATTTACTTACCAGTCTTTTAAGACATCTCAAATAATATGTTTTATTTCAAAGTAGTTTTAAGTAAAAATAACATATATATTGTATGAGTCTAGGACAGAGTTAATAACACTTAGCCAAAGCAAAATATCAGAATTAAAAGAAGGGACCTTTGCTTTAAATGGCTTAAAAGAGTTCTTGATATTGCCTGATATTTACAGTCAGTTTACTGGAATTGATATATTTTTGGGTTGTGCTTTTAAGATGCTGCACAGCAACTGTGGCTTTGTCACCTTCTTTTGAAGTTGGGGGAACCCCTTCTGTTCAGTCAGAATCAATTAACTGCTTTTCTATTTAAAAATTATAAAGTTTCTCAAGCTGCTTAATAGCATGCATTCCACTTGTGAGACTACACAATGATCTCACTTGACATTTCAAGACAAATCAGTGCTAGTTATTTTTTATTTATTTATTTTTTATTGCCCCTGCTGCCTGCCAGTCATCAGCCCCATTCAAATCAATGGACTTATTTGTTCCCTTTGACTGGGGTGAGAGTTGCCATGTGATGCTATCATTCAGGCAGCAATCAGAGGTTTTTCAAACTTTTTTTATTTGCTGCTACTAACCCCCTGCATGCACTTTACTAAGCACCAGAGGGACTGGGCAATGGGCTCAGAAAGAGGCCACCCTTAATTTCTGCAAAGAGCATTCCCTTAAACCAGTCCTACCTCTGGGAAGTACAAATGGTGGTTTCCATTGGATCCACCAGGCAAACCACACTGACCTTCTTCATCCTCCAGGAGAGGAAAGCATCCATTCACTCCTCCCCCTTTGTCTGGCTCCTGCCATGCCAGGGCCACTGGCTGAACCCTTGCAACCCAGGTCACTGTAAAGGCACCAGCCCACTGCCCCACGCTAAGTCAATTACCTTTGTTAACGTGGCTTAGTCCCATAAGTCATATAGTCTGTAGTCTTGGAAAAACAGTGGGAGGTTTATACAGACCAGTGAGATTCACCTACTCCTTCCTATGAGGAGATGATGGCCCTTCAAAGAGAGATGCTCTGTGATATAGTAATATATTGACTGCACCATGTCAAGGCAGATACTGCTGTCATGTTAGGTTCATAGTTCATAGGTTCAAAGATAGGTAGTAGGCTATCTGCCCTAGGGCCTATACAAGCCTAGCCATAACGATTCCCTGGTTATTGCTTCCCACAAATATTTACTTTCCTGGACCCCTGTCTAGCAGGGCTACTGATGTGATCCCCAGGGTGACTTTCCTATCTCCTATCAAATTGTTAAGGTTCCTCTTGAAGAGGGCCATTGAGGTGCTCTGCCTGACATGTATGGGCAGCCTATTCCAGAGTATGGGGAGTCTCTGGGTCAGGAACCTATCCCTCCAGCATGTTCTATTCATTGTGATGACAAGGTTAAGATCCCTGGAGCATGTGGCTTGGAGGGATTGAGATTTCTTTAAGTGTAGCATGTCCGACAACTCTGGGTTTGACATGGCCTTGTATGTTAGGCAAAGATCGCCTCTGAGTAAGCAATATGCGACAGAGTACAGCCAGAGTTTCTTTAGATAGTCAGCATAAGGCATCTGCTTTAGGCCTGTGATTCTTTTTGTGAGGTATTTCTGCAGCATTTCTAGTTGTTGCAGATGTCTTGTGAGGTACATACAAAATGGGGCTTTGTATTCTATAATGGGTCTAATGAGGTATGAGTACAGAGTGATCTCCTTTTTTCTGGATGAAATGCCCTTAGTGATGAGGTGTGCCACGTAGAAGGATTTTCTAACTGTTGTGGCTCTGTGGTTATCAAAGGTGAGACCACTGTCCACCTGTATCTCTAGGTCTCATCACACTTTCAGTGTTTAGTGTACTGCCACCTATGTGGTAGTTCACAGGTATGTGTTTTTTCCCAAAGGGGACAACTATACATTTTTTTGGCATTTAGCTTGAGCCTATGGATCTGGCACCAGGCATCTGTTTCGGTAAGGGACTTTTGTAGTATATCCACATCATTTGAGGATTCGATAATGGCTCCCAGCTTGCAGTCATCTGTGAACTTTGTAAGCCAGAGTCTCTTAGTGTTGGTCTGTACTTCAGAAAAGTAGATGCCAAACAAGAGTGGTCCCAGGATAGAACTCTGCCGTACACCACTTGTCACTTGTCTGGAGATGGATTTGGAGTTGGCTACTTTTACAGTGTGTGTTCTGTTAGTAAGCCAGTTTGCAATCCATCGAGTGATATAGGGATTAATGCCCAGCTTAGTAAGTTGATCTATGATTCCAGAGTGGGGGATAGTGTCGAAAGCCTTGGTGAGATCCAAGTAGGTTGTGTGAACCACCTTACCCTTGTCCATGGCTCTGGAGACTGATTTGAAGAAGTTGATCAGGTTCAGGAGGCAAGATCGGCCCTGCACGAACCCAAATTGGGTGGGGTCCAGTGATTGAAGATTGCCAATTTCTTTGTTTATAAGTTCCATGATAATACATTCCATGGCCTTGCAAATCAAGCTCATCTGATTGATGGGACGGTAGTTCCCTGGATCCAAAGTGAATTCTCCCTTTTGGAGTGGGATGACTGTTTCTGTGTGCCACTGTGTGGGCATGAACCCTGAGTTGAAGCTATGATTAAACATGACACATAGGTGAGGTGCCAGTTCATTTTGTAGTTCATGCAGTACACAGCCCGGGATGTCACCTGGTCCCATGGATGCTATATTCTTGGCTTTGGAAAGTGCAGTTTTTTCCTGAGTGGCCATGATTACTGGAATGTGGCATTCTTTCAGTATTGAGATGGACCCTTTAGGGGGTGAGGGGGGGTGAAGTTGGTACTGAATCTATCTGCTAGGATATTGGCAATATCCTTGGGATCAGTATATCTAGTGCCATTCTGCTGTAGCTCAGAGCAGATTTGAGTATTGCCACTTAGATTCTTGACATAGCTATAGAAGGCCTTGTAGTTGTCTTTGGAATCTTTGGCAATTTTGTTTTCAGAACTAGCTTTGGAAGATTTTATGAGGGATCTCAGCTTTCTATTAAGGCTGGTGAGGGAGTTTTTTGAATCTTGGGTTCTTCCTGTTTTCTGCAACAGTTTCTTACTTCTGTTGTACAGCTTGTTTATGGCAGGGGACCACCAGATTATCTTCCTTTTTTTAGAGGACGGTGTTCTGGTTCTATTTGGGATGGCTCGGTCCATGCATGAGTGAATGTGCTCATTCAGCACCATAGTGTAGGATTCAGCAGTTGAACTTTCAGTTCTCATCTGCATGGGTGTCATAAAGTTTGTTAATTCTGACTTGAGAAGTATGAAGTTGACTTTGGAGAAGTTTTTTTTATGGAGGTTTCCTTAAAGGAGGCTGGGGGTAGTATTTGGATGTCAAGGGTGATTAGCTTATGGTCTGATCTGACCAATGAGGGGGTGACCACTGGTGTGGAGCATCGAACTCTCATGTTGGTAATGACTAGGTCTAGAATATTGGTACCCCTGGTGAGACTATGAATTAGTTGCTCTAGGGCATTGGAATTTATGAATTCTAAGAACCATTGAGCAAAGGGGTTGGTACAGGAGTAGTTTTCCCAGTTAATGGCAGGGTAGTTGAAATCACCCAGTATTAGGGCATTTGGTCGTATCTTAATATTTTCCAGTATGTTTAGAAAGGTGTAGTGAGAATCTTGGGGAATGGTGGGGGATCTTTAGCAAGGTATAATTTGTATTGCAGTATTACCTAGTGTTAGTTGCACCTGGAGAATTTCAGATGCATTCTGTTGGGCAACCAGCCTGGAGGTGTGCATATCCTTGGTGAATATTGGCACTCCTCCACCTTTACTGTTTCAGTCCTGGTTTAGTGACTGAAAAGTGTAGTATGAGTTGTAGCTTGGTATTGCAAGGGTGCTGTCTGGAGCTTTGAACCAGGTCTCAGTTACTGCACAGATATCAATGTTCTCCATTTTTAGGAGAGCCTCGAGAGAGTGCATCTTAAGGTTTAGACTTCTAGCATTGAGTAGCATCACCTTCAGATTTTGCTTCCTTGTACCCATTATGGTGGTAGTTTTGTCCTTTGAACCTTGCCTAAAAAGGCACTATAGGGGTGGCAAGAGCCTTAGCCAGTAATCTGAATCCCAGGGGTGACAGGTGCAAACCATCTCTTGCAAAGCATTGTGGTTTGTCGATCATGTTGTCCCAGGCAGACAAATACTGGATCCCCTTTGAATGACACCAGAAGCTTAGCCAATTATTGAAGTTAATCATTTTGTCCTTATACTGTGGTATCATTCTGGGTGATGGCAGGATGCTACTCAGGGCTAGGGTCATATCTGCCTGAGCTACATGATCCGAGAGCTCTTCCATGTCTCTTTTCATGTAGTTCATGGAAGTACATCTCAAGTCATTCACTCCAATGTGGACAATGACAGAGTCATATTTGTACCTGTTGTGAAGTGACTTGAGTGCATGCGTTTTGTGGTGGATTCTGGCACCCGACAGGCAACTAACTGTAATTTTCTCCTTGTTCAGCCTGGTGAGTGGGAAACCAGTGTGCCTGACTATAGAGTCACCTATGAATAAAGTGTTGGGTACATTGTCATGCCTTAGGGGCTGCTGTTGGGAGGCACGCTGGTGTTGTGAGCTATGTGATACTTTGGTTATGTTTGGAGGTGGTGTTTGTTTGAGTTTCAGCTTCAGAGGTCCTTGTTGCTTGGGCAGGTTAATATTAAGAGCCTCCACATATGTGGATTTTGTGTTGCTATGTGTGGGTTTTGGTGGTATGGGTTTTGAAGGACTATGTATTGTTTGAGGTGCTGTGTGGGTGTTAATCTTCTCCTCTTGACTGTCTAGCACAATCTTGGCTGGAGACAGCTTTGCTTCCAGTTTGGCTGTGTAAATACATCTCTCACAGGTTGTAGTGTTTCATAGAAGGAAGAGATGGCTGTCTGTATAGCTGAGGCAATTGCTGCATTGCCCCAGTATGCCCAGATTCACCAGGTGGACTAGAGAAATCACAGGAAGCTGACCCTTGGACATGCCTGGTTAAGTGCTTTCTTTATGTAGTACAAGAGCTGCTTCCCCTTACTTTTTGGCAAGGTACTTGCAATTGTAGGCTGTCTAGTGCCTATGACTATCTTCTCCTTATTACCAAGAAGAGGTGAGTGTTTGTAACAAATTAAGGTTTCCTAGTGCTTTTTAGTGAGTTTTAGAGCAAGTGCTAGTCACAGGTATACATATTTTAGTGCTACTGCTGATAAACTAGCTAATTCTAAGGGAAAATTCGAAGAGCAGACTTTCTGGCAATGGGAATAGTTTAACCTTAGCCCTGCAGTGCACAAATGCATGAAAGCTGAAAGGGATAGAAATCAGCTCAAAATGGCCAATAAAATTGCAATTTCAGAGCTGGAAACCATTCTCTAGTGTTAGATAGGCAGTACAATGCTCCCACTCTCACTGGAAAGCAGTAGGACCTCCCTCTACCACATCAAGGTCTGGGTATCTCTGAATACTGAAACTAAAATCCTGAAACCAGCAAAGCCTGGAAACTGGACTATTCTAGTTAGAAAAGGTGGGAAATTAGCAAACAAGATAGATTTTTTTTGGTTAAATCAGGCTAAACAATGCAGTTATAAAGTAAATAAGCACAGAAAGGCTAATGCACTTGAGTGTATAGCCCAGAACAGTAAACTCAATTAAAACTTTGTAAAATTAGAAATTTGAAAATTTAAACTTTTTAAATAAAGCAAGGCAAGTGCACAAATGGAAAATGACTTACAGGTAGAAATACAGTGAAATAGTTAGCTAGTCTACTTTTTAAGCTTTCTGAGAAGTGCAGATACTAAAAACAACTAAAATCAGCAAAAATTAGAAAATTCAGCAAAAAGTACTTGCAGTTAGCACAAAAGTCTCTCTTTCTGATTTATGGTGCTGTAGTAAACTGCAGGATGCCCAAACAGGGTCTGCTGATCTAAAACAAGCTCAAACATGCAAACATGCATATTTATGCCAAAAAGTTGAAAGGGATAGAAATCAGCCCAAAATGGCCAATAAAATTGCAATTTCACAGATGGAAACCACTCCTCTAGTGTTAGATAGGCAGTACAATGCTCCCACTCTCACTGGTAAGCAGTAGGACCTCCCTCTACCACATCAAGGTCTGGGTAGCTCTGAACACTGAAACTAAAGTCCTGAAACCAGCAAAGACTGGAAACTGAACTATTCTAGTTAGAAAAGGTGGGAAATTAGCAAACAAGATAGATTTTTTTTATTAAATCAGGCTAAACAATGCACTTATACAGTAAAATAAGCACAGAAAGGCTAATGCACTTGAGTGTATAGCCCAGAACAGTAAATTCAATTAAAACTTTGCAAAATTAGAAATTTGAAAATTTAAACTGTTTAAATAAAGCAAGGTAAGTGCACAACTGGAAAATGGCTTACAGGCAGAAATACAGTGAAATAGGTAGCTAGTCTACTTTTTAAGCTTTCTGAGAAGTGCAGGTACTAAAAATGACCAAAATCAGCAAAAAAAAAAATAGCAAATTCAGCAAAAAGTACAGCAGTTAGCAGACAAGTTTCTCTTTCTTGTTTCTGGTGCTGTAATAGTCTGTAGGATGCCCAAACAATATCTGATGATCTAAAACAAGCTCAAACACATACAAACACATGTATTTATGCCAGCAAGTTGAAAGGGATAGTAATCAGCCCAAAATGGCCAATAAAATTGCAATTTCAGAGCTGGAAAGCTGTTATTGTTTGGTGTTCCAACTTCCACATACTAAAACTGACAATATGGAATCATTGTGGTTTGATTTAATGGACAATATTACTGATGAAATTGAAATGGAAAGAGGATTGTGCTAGCAAGAAATTGGGAGCTCACTGTATTTCATTTTCATCAGTTATATCAAATGTAGCCACATATTTCCCCGTGGAAGAATAATGAAAGAATATATTTGGCCAATATTATTGAGTATTCAAGATCTTTCATGGTAATTGTAAGTGATGTAGGCAAGCCTGAAACTTCTTTGAACACCTGTTCCACTTGCTTTTTTATTTTTGGTGGTAAGATTTTTTTTTTGCCTTTTTTACCTCCTGCCCTTCCTTCATTGTTACTGGCCAGACCTCATACCCCATCCACACTTGGTCTACAAGCTAGCCCATGCTCCCCTCCAATAATTTTTGCTAGGGCTAGTCAAAAACTGAAGGCAATGTGGTTCATTACATCTGAGCTTCCATCCAGGATGGTCTTACTTGGCATGCCTTGCCCCACCTTTGTGTCTACAAGGCATAGTCCTTGGGTAGGCATACAGTGTGAGCTTGCCCTACCTCCACAGCAGATTAGACCAGTCCACTGACACTGGCTGACCTAGCCTCCACCTGGGATCATTGTTAAGAGGCTCCAATATGTGGGCATGGCCAGGATGCTGACAGGCTAGTGGCAGATTTTTCCTGTTCTGCTATTTTATTTTATTTTATTTCTGACAGGAAATTATACTTCTAAGTTATCCTGGTCATTGTTTAACTAAATGCTACTAATTTGAGTTGTCTTGAAGGATAATATCAAAATAATATTTTCATATACCAATATTTTCCTGTCAAACTTTTATCTTTTTTAATACAAAAATAAAATCTGTGTGGTGTATTGGAACATTAAATAACTTGTTTTTAACCTTGGTAGTTCATGGATTTTTGGACTTTCCTTGTGACTAGTTTGCCTGACTGAGTGTTTTTTCTCAAACTTTTATCTTGAAAATCTCTTCACTTATAACCCAGAATGAGCCAAAAAATAGCTGCCATGACACATCTTTGAAAAAATAACTTCAGTCTGTTCTTACCAACATACAAGAACTTTCCTTGAAGATGGATAACATGGACAATAAATCAGACAATTAAAAAAAATGTTCAAAACAAATGGAGCAAATATAGGAGTCTTTAAATCAGTAGAAAATACAGATATCTGGGATGAACACTGCCATACATGACATGGAAGGGAGATTATCTGAAGACAAAAATAAAATTGAAATCTTACTTAAACAGAATACTTTACTTCTGAACAAACTAGATGATCTAGAAAATAGTTCACAGAGGAACAACATCCGTACCTTTGGTTTACCTAAAAAGATTGAAGGGGAAAGTACGGGTAACATTTTTTTTTGGGGGGGGTGTTTGCTGCTGCAAATGTTTGATGAGTTGTCTATATATCATTATATGGTCCTGGGTCAGATTTATTTATTTATTTATTTGCTTGCTGCTATTTGGAGTGGATGGATTCATGCTGTTTTCAATTACTATAATGCGCTTGACAACATGCTGAGTTGCAAATACTTTGTAGGTAAATTTACTTGCAAAATGTCAGGAAATTAAAAAGGATGCTGTGGTTTAGGAAAGGGTGGCATACACAGAGCTGTGCAGAAAAGTCATGGGGAGACAGACAGATACATTTTTGATGCATGTCATTTACATATGATTGCACATTGACAAACACATAGTACTAGCAATTGCCAAAGTTCATAAAAAACTAGGTTCACTCTACCGCTGCAAGAGCTTCTTCACACAGGAATCCCAAATCACTGTCTCTCATACCCATCTACTCTCCACCTTACTATATGCTTCCCCACTTCTAACTAAGCTAAACAAATCTGACCTTCTGAAACTATCTACCTGATACAATAAAATCTCAAAATTTGCTACTAATGATAAGTTTTGTTCTCACCAATGCCTCTCCCTAAGGCAACTAGGATGGTTAGAACTCCGTAACCTACTAAATTACAATTAACTTCTCCTGCCCTTCAACTGCTATACCAACCAAATAAAATACCTGTCCTCTCTGGTCTGCTCACTTTCCATAATACTGCTCGTCAACTAAGATCTTCCAATACCACCCCACTGACTGTTACCAACTGCTTACATAGCTCAAGCCAATCTCTTTATTCCTATGCAGTTGCTAAGGCCTGGAGCTCTCTACCCTCTGGCATTAGATATCTAAATAGTAAGCATACTTTCAAATCCCTTCTAAAAGATCTCATATTCAAAACTTGGGATATGTTCCTGTACAGAACCAGACTAATTCCCCTGTTCCTGACTTTCAACATCCCTAGATCACAGGTGTAGTGTGTAGTTTCACTTAGTGCATAGTACTGTGAACCAGGTGTTTAGGCCAACTTTATAGTTATGATTTATTGTTTATGACTCTGCTTGTCTATGGAAACTTCTTTTTGAATTTATGTGCAAGCAATTGTATGCTTCTTGTATAATATCTTGTTTAATTTGTTTCTCAGTATTCTAACCACTGTATGCTGCATCATTTGTAAAACTCTGATTTTACTCCTTTTATATGTTCTAAGCTCTTTGTAGAAAATAGCTATGTTTATATATTTTTTATTATTTTTATTATTTTTTTTATAATTGTTTACTATATATCTGGAACTTTACTTCCCAGACTGCCGCTGAAAATGGTTACATTGAGTCCAGTAAGGCTAACCTGGTAAACAAATGGAAAATAAATAAAAATAAAAATAAATAAATAAAAAAAAACATTTTGGGATAATGTTATTATTATTTTTACATGCTTTACTTAATTATCAATTTTCTTTAACTAAGTCATTCATTTTATTTAACGATCGAATACCTCCTTGTGTTAGAAACATAAAATACCCACTTCTATGAAGTATTTTAACAATTGCAAGAAAAATAATCCCCAACAAGTGGAAAAATGAATCAACTCCATCTCTGAATGAATTTCTAAATATTTAGATCGTCTGACGTTCAGAACTTCTCACAATCAAGATGAGAACAACCAGAACTACCACTTTTTACAATACCTGGATGAAATGTAAAGACCTGCTAAACAAATAGTCTTCCATATGTTAATAACAATATTTATTTCATCAACATTTAGATTTTTGGATATAGAGTAAACAACTCTGCAAATAGTTGTTTTTGATGTGTTTTGATTATTGAGTTGTTTGTTTAATTATCTAATTTGTATATATAATATAAATGTTATATGTTCTTATCTAATTGTTAAATTTTAATTAATTATATGAGAAAAAAGAGACTCCTATGTACCACTCCCCATCACTGAGATGGGCATGGCCATCCATTCCCTTCCACTCCATCAGTCACCTGAGACAGTAACTGAACCTGGGTCTTCTGAGTTGTATTCAGGGCTTTATTTCCTTATGCCACCAGAGCAGCATTTTATTGTGGTAAAATGTGAATGATGACCCCCCAACACAGATTCATTTTGATAATGTACCTTAGCTCTATTACATATTGAAAAAGGTGAGAACACTGATAAAAACAATTTATGATATTGCAATCAAATGTAGGATACTGTAGTATGAGACTTTTGTTTTTAATAACACAAATTGTAGCTCTGTGAAAATATTGTCAGTGAAATTGCTTGCATCTCATTTTTGGAGAAAGGCTTTTTAAAAATCTTTTTTTTGCTTTGTGACCCTATACAGTCTTGTGAAAACTGCATGACTTCTGGTTATGACTGCAACACAAACATCTTCAGATAGATTACATACCCATGTTTGGTCTAACATGTTAATCAGTCAGATAGTGCTTTCTAGTTGTTGTCTTAAACTACATGAGGAAGGTGTGATTCACTTTTGTGCCATTCTATAGTCTGCAGCTGGTAAGAAAATGGTTGTGTGCTAAAATCAGCTTCATCTACCTAGTCTCTTCAACCATGTTGTCAGCCTTATCCTCAAGAGCATGGTAACAGCCGATATTGTCAGGGATATGTGCTGTAATCAGCAATCCATGTACAGTTTGGCAATTAAAACTAAATATTGATGACACTTTCCTGATACTCCAGTACTTTACACAAAATCCTGACCAACTCCAGTCAGTAAAAATAGATGCTGGCCAAATTATTGTTGAAAATGTAACATATGCAGCAAAGATGTTTGATGATTTAATTTTAAAGAAGAAAAGAGCTTTGATTTTGTCGTTTTCACTGAATGAGCTGAATCCATTGACCTAGCAACTTTTATTAAAATGCTGTTGCAAGATTCTACTACTATATATTTTTTGAAAAAGATTTTATTGATTTTAGATAAAACAAATTTATAAACAACCACATACATTTCACAGAAAATGTCTAATTTCAGAGGCTATAACATACAAAACTCAAATAACTATATATAATAACTGATAAAATAAAATAACTAAGGTATTTATAAAGACATCTATTAATCTTTACATAAAATATGGTACTTTAACCATTTTTAATTTTGATTCACACACACACACACACACACACACACACACACACACACACACACACACACACACACACACACACACACACACACAGACACACACACACACACACACACACACACACACACACACACACACACACACACACACACACACACACGTATATATATATATATATATATATATATATATATATATATATATATATATATATGAAAGAAACTGAAGTTATTCATTGTAATTGTTAATCTTTTTTCAACAAGTTCTGTAAATTTACCCATATATGATATGCATAAGGCTTTCTAGTTGTTTTAGAAATTATAGTTTTAGGTTGTAAATGACAAACTTAATTTAACATATTTTTGAATTCAGTGAAAATAGGAGGGGATTCAGATATCCAGTTTTTTGTAATGCTCTTTTTAGCCACAGCAAGTATTGTCCAGAGTAAAGGATATTTTACTTTTTTAACACTGTGTAATATGGGTGTATTTAAAAAGCTCCAGAGACTTAAGTGTGAAATTATTTGTGAATAGTGCCTGTAATAGTTCATTTACACTCCTCCAAAATACTTTTATAGCAGGGCAATTATAGAACATATGAGCCCAATCTATATTTATGTCTGACTTACATTTGTTACAAATGTTCTGTTTTCTGTTGATTTTATTCATTAGTTGAGGAATATAAAATGATCTGTACATAACTCTCCAGGTGTATAATTTCCATTTAAGTGACAGAGTTGTTTTCCCTGCTGATTCTAATATGTTTATTTTGTCTTGATCACAGGGAAGTTCATTCTTAATTGTGTAGAAGTAATTCCAATAGCTTCCTGGGCAGCTATACATTTCATCTCTTATGATTCTGAATATAAAATAAAGTTTGCCTGAATAAGTTTAATTATGCTGTAGGATTTACTGAAACTAGTCTAGTAATGCACTAGTATCATGTTTGGTTGTTGGTGAGATCAAATTTATTTTGTCTATAAATAATCTGTGGGGTTGTATATCTAGCCATAATGATTTGTCCAACTGAAATTCCTGTATTATCTGATCTACACTTTTAGATTTACCGTCTGAAGTCAATTGAAACCAAAACTTAAGTTCATTGTATTTAAATAATGTGATTTTATTTAAGTCTGATGTTAACAAAGATTATTGTGTAAATGCTATATGGAATAGTAGAAAAAACATTCTTTATTTCTGAGGTGTTTATGTATGAAGTTTCTAAAATTTGTTAGAATATTGTAAATGTAGCTGGTTGTGTGCTTGGGTGTTATATGCATAGTAAAGTAATATTTTATTATCCATAACATTGGATTGTTTATTATTTCTAGCTTATAAGTTAGAGGTCTCATTAATAACTGCATAGCTGTTGCTTCCCAATAAACCTTCCATTTAGCTGAGTATGAAGTATCTAAAAGTTGTACAATTGTTCTAATTATAGAATAACTTGAATATAGGTTTAGATCTGGAAATGCTATCCCCCCTTTGCTTCAACTATTTAGATGTTGTTTAAAGGCTATTCTCAGTTTTTTGGGAGACCAAAATAATTTTGATATCAAAGAATTTAACTTATTAGTAAATTTTTTGTTAGGAAGTATTAAAAAAGATTGAATAATATATAGGATATTAGGTAGGATTATCATTGTTATGATTGTTAATCTTTCTTCTGTTGTGAATGAAATCATGTTCCACTTCAATAATAGAGTTTGAATGTTTTCATAACATTTATTGTAATTTGTGCTGTTGATTTTATGTCTATAGCAAGGATGATTCCTAAGTATGTAATTTGATCTGTATTAGATTTATATTTATTATTATCAATAGTTCTTTTATTTTTGTTTTTATATATAGGTAAGAGTTTGGTTTTATCATTAAATGACAATCCAGACATCCTTGGAAATATATTGATGGAATCAAATAATGAAGTTATTGAGGACTCATTTCCCTTTGTAGTAATAAAGTACATCATCTGCAAATAGTTAGACTTTAGAAGTTATTTCCTCATTAAGCTCTAGTCCTTCTATATTTTTATTTTTCCTTATATCATTAGTTCATGGCTCCATTATTAGGGTGAATAATAAAGGAGAGAGAGAGGGCATCCTTGCTTGGTTCCTTTTATGATAGGTATTTTGGTTGAGATGTATGACCCTATTTTAATATATGCTAGGGTTCCCTTATATAGATGGTTTAGTAAATCAATAAAACTTTTGGAGAAATTTAGACATTCTAGTAATATGAACAGATAGTCCCAATCTATTGAATCGAATACTGAATTTATGTCCAAGATTATTAATGTCAAATGTTCTTCTTTCTTTGGGATTAATCAATTAAGGCTAGAGTTCATGTAATGTTATCATAAGTGCTTCTATTAATTACAAAGCCTATCTGGTCATCATCTATTAAATGTGGTACAAATTTCTTTAGTCTTTCAGTATAGACATTCATAAACATTTTATAATCTGCACTGCATTCAATAGTGAGATGGGTCTATATGAAGAACAAAGTTTAAGGTCTTTATTAGGTTTTAGAATATGTGATATAAATGTGTATTTCCAAGAAGGAGGCATTATAATGTCATTCTGAGATGTATTGTAAACTTTGTGGAGTAAAGTTATTGCAATTTTAGGCATAATTTTATATAACTTGGGTGTAATTCTGTTGTTTCCTGGAGCTTTACATTGTTTAAGTTTGTTAATTTGAGTATGTATATCTGCTAGGGAGATTTGTTTATCTATGACTTTGGTCTGCTGCTTGTTGAGTTTGTTATAGAGATCTTTATTAATAAATTATTTTATATTGTCTTTAGATTCTATGTTATGTGTGGTTTGATTGATTCTATGAAAGTGATCTCTAAATGTATCTGTTATATCTTGTATACTATATACCCCCTTCTTCTTCCTCAAAGAGTATATCCCTTTAATATGATTATGTTTATTTATTCTTTTAGTTTTGTTCTTAATGTTGGTTAAGTGTTTGGGGTTTAATGAATAGGCAAGAAATTTGTATTTTTCTAAGGTGATCATAGTCTTGTGATGAAGTATAGCTCTATATTCCTCATTCAGTTTGTCTGTTTTATCTCTAATGTTTTTAAATGTAAGCTTATCTTTATTTTTAAGGTGTAACATATCTAGTTTATCTTGTATTATTTTTAAATCTTTATCCCAAGAATTCCTCTTGCTATAATACCATTTGTTTATTTGTCCATATAAATAAGCTTTTAAAGCATCCCATGTGTAGATGTCTAGAGTGTTAGATGCTGAACTTATAAACTTTGTATTTCTTTTTTTAAGAACACTTTAAAATCTTTTAGTTGTGTAAGATATGCAGGAATTCTTTTTAAATGTACATTAGGTGTACAATTGATGTTAAGCTCAAACATAATAGAATTATGATTGAAAATTTGGCATGATTTGATTTTACAGTTTGTTAAATCATTTATTATTTGTGTGGAGAATATTATTCTATCTAGTCTGGAATATGTTTTGTATCTGTTGGAATATAATGTGTATTGTAACGAGTTCTGATCTGTATAATCATGAATATCTTTTAGTTGATAAGAGTCCATGAATTTTATTAATTGTTTAGCCTGTGGTGTTATTTTTTTCCCTAATGTACTAGAATCTTTTTCATCTGAAATACAGTTAAAATCCCCTGCCATGATGATGTTTCCTTCAGAGTGAGAAACTATTTGATTTAACAGTTGTTTAATAGTATTGGTTCCTATGCCGGGTAACCAATAGTTGTTGACTAGTGTATAACATTTTTTAATTATTTCAGTTATAACTAGACAGAGCATTCCTTTGTCATCTTAGTATGACTTCATTATTCTCGGTAAAGGAAGTGATTTGTTCCAGAGAATTGCTACACTCCTTTATGTTTTTGAATTTTCTGAACTTGCAATGACGGTATATTTGTTTGTATTCAGAAATTCAATATTATCTTTCAATAAATGAGTTTCTTGTAAAAAAAAATCATGTTGAATTTGTGTATGGCTAAATATTTAAATAGACTCCCTCTTTTGACTGGGTTATTCAGACCATTTATATTGATTGATATGTCCTTTAGTGTGGCCATTTTATATTTTTAACAGTATTAGTATAATTTGTATCATATCTATATCATATATGTACTTTATGTATCCCTCTCCTGAATGAAAATTGTATAAGCTATAAACGTTGGTCCATATTTCATAGTCGGTAATATGTATGTTGCAATTATAGTAGCTTATGTTCTTATGTAGATCTATTATAATGGAAGTCAGGTGAAACATTTTTATAAAGTTAGTTGTATGTTGTAACTTATAGAAAAATAATGTAGCTCCTCGCCTGGAGCTATAAACTGTCCCAGGAACATCAGTCACTTGGATCAAACCCTTAGACAGTAGCAACAGAACCTAGCAACCACTTGTATATATTAAGCAATTAAAACTAGGTAACATGCTAGACATTATTTTTGTTCTTGTAACATAGTATGTTTGATTTAGTATAACTCATCTGATATAACTATTCATTCTTGAAAATAAAGTATGCTGTATGCATTAAATATAACTGAACTTTAAAGAAGACATTCAATATAACCTAAATTAACAGGTTGTTACCGTAAGAATAGTGTAAGACCAACATTGTTAAACAACTTCTCTATAGCCACATTAAACAATGTTTAACAAGGTGTTAATAACCATTGTCTATTATCATTCCATTCCATTTTTGTTGCCCACTACAAGTAAAGCTTGCTATGTTCTAAAATAAATTGTTTCTTTTTACACTTAGCTACTTTAAAACATCATATACAGCCTTACTATAGATCTCGATGAAACAATTATCTTTAATGTATGAGACAAAGAGACAAAAAAACTTTTGACTATGACGCTTATGTAATCTTTTCCATTTGACAGCAAAAGGTAGTGATAATTACGTTTGCAATGAAATAATAGCTTTAATCTTATAGCATCTGTCATGTAGCATCATTTACCCTGTATAGTGATTTTATACATTATTATTGAATTAGCTGTGATTTCCATACTATCATTTCATTCTCTTTTCATTAATGTAGTTTACAAAACCTGTTAATGTACTCATTAAGTATTTTGCAATGTTAATAAACATATCCTGCAGTGCAACATGTTTACAATGTTTATAATAGATTGCAAACGTCAGTTTAGAATATCTTTCAAGAAAATATTCACAAATTAATTAGAATGTAAGCTGTTCTGACACATACAAAATGTGACATTAAATGTAATTGACATTTACCTAGGTTATGTGATCATTCTCAGGCTGTGAGACATTAGTTTTGCATAACTACATGCAAGGTTGGCTATCACTGCAGATAATTAAAGCTTAGGGCTAATGAGCAGTTTTCTATAGCCCAAATTAACATTAAAGCTATATTTTATTCATAAACTGCCACAAACTTGATCATGCACTGCTGTATTAAACATAGGTTCATAGGTTGAAGGGATAGGTTCCTGACCCAGAGACTCCCCATACACTGGAATAAACTGCCATTATATGTCAAGCAGAGTGCCTCCTTGTCCCTCTTCAAAAGGAACCTTGATTGGATGGGAGATAGGAAATTCACCCCGGGGATCATGTCAGTTGCTCTGCTAGACAGGAGTCCAGAGAAGTAAATACTTTGGGAAGAAATATCTAGGGAATTGTTATGGCTAGGCTTGTGTAGGCCCTAGGGCCAATAACCTAGTACCAACCTATGAACCATGTTTATATCACACTATTGAAAGATGAAAATAGCGAACGCTATTTCATCAAACCTAAAATATCTAAAACACATAATATCGAACATTCAGAACAACAAATTTTTTCCTTGGGAAAAAATTTGCTATTTCGAAACACATACACACAACACAAGCACACCTAAAAAACATCAATCCACACACATACACTTATAATCCTACAACTAACCCTACACTAAAGGTTACATACACTACTATCTATTCACTTACCTTAACGCAAACCCTAACCCTAAGGTCCGTCACTATCACACACTCACCTAACCCGCGCCCTAACCCTAACTCACTTAACCCGCCCCTAACCCTAATTCACCTAACCTGTGCCCTAACCCTAACTCGCGCCTTAACCCTAACTCACCTAACCTGCACCCTAACTCTAATGACCACACAATCACACACTTACCTGAACCTGACCTGTAACTTTCCACCACAGCACTGAAAATAGCAAAGCCACAGAACCGGCCAACACAATTCTTTCCCTATTTTAGCATTCGCTCAAAACAAGTCGATATTAGAACATTCGAAGTTTTAAAACTTCGATGTTCTGATATAGACCCTATGAACCTATGAAAATGATAGAAAAAACATTTCCCTTTCTTATTTCACTTTTCTTATCATTCACTCTTCCCACCCATTCTCCTATTTCATATAAAGCATTCCAATGAGAAGAGAGTGTTAAAAAAACTTGAAACTCAGTGACATTATCCCCTTTCCTTTTCAAACATATGCACCATCAAACTAGAAAGATATTAAAGACATACAACACCAAGACGTTACACCAGGGCAGAGGTTATTTAAATAACTATTCATAAACCTCTATAGAGACATATAATACCCAATTAAAGAGTAAGGAAGATATATATATATATATATATATATATATATATATATATATATATATATATACATATATTGAATATATAACTGCTAAAGCGGAACTTTTTTAGTCCGTACTACTTTTGACTTGATTGTAAACAAAGAGAGCCTGCTGTGCATTTGGTGCTGAGTCATCTAATGCTATATCATCACAACACTTATTGGTCTTCTTTCAGACCTCTAAAGTAAAGCATTAGGATTTTGATACATATTTGGTGAATGGGTAAAAAAACACAATTGCCAATGTCTTTGCATCTATTTTGTGGAGTAAGGGGACTCTTCACAATTTATAAAACAACTGAGGAATAATGTGTTCTCTCAAACAAGAGCAAGAGATATGGACAAAGCCAGATAAAGTGTGGTTGCGATAATACCAGTTTGTTTGTTTTTTTTTTTTGTGACATATGAAGTAGCTGAATGAATACTTTGTTCTTGCATCCTAAACTAGACTATAACTATATATTCTACTTATGCATGAATCTGCTTCATAATCATGACTATAGACTTCATACGTACATACCTGAAAATTAGTACAGTTGCTTTCAGTCTTCATTATGGGTTCTGTGCAGTGAGATTTGTATTGCATGCATGTCCATTCTGCTGCAGTCTGTAGGCATCTCTGAATGAGAATGTCATATGTTGTTCTTCTTTAAAATGTTTTAGTACCATTCTAAAGGTGTTCATCCTATTACGAACAAACACAGACTGCCAAAGATCACATCTCTGATTATCTGAACATTTTGTATCCTCACAGAGATGAAGTGATGGATTGCAGTGAGCAGGAAAAATAGTAGCATTAATGCAATGTATTATTCTTAAACATAGCATTCATGCAATGTATTATTCTTAAACATCCCCCCACACATAGACAAATTGATTATAGCTGTATGAATATCATAGTGATATGCATCATGAAGCTCATCTTTACCATGTTATTGTGGCTCTCTACTCAGACAAAGAGGGGTGGGAGCATGACTTTAGGATTTTACCCTACTGTTTTAATGCTACTGTCCAATTATCACCCACATTCATTTCCCTATGATACCCGGGCATGTACATCAAATCTCCCTGCACCATTATTTATCATTATATACACAATGGGAAGTCAGGTAGGCAACAAAACACCACCCAATAGAGGTCAGCTTCCACACATTCTACCATTAATCTGTCAGAAGGTATAGGTTTATAGGTGTGTTCATAGGTGTGTACTAGACTAATGGCCCTGGAGGCTATATAAGCCTAGCCCAAGAAGATTCCCTGGCCTCATGCCACCCAAAGTTAGTGCCCAGTGCCCCTGTCAAACAAGGCCACTGAAATGATCCCGGGGTGAACTTCCTATTGCCCATCCACTCGTAAAGATTTCTCTTAAAGAGGGCCAGTGGAGTGCTCTGCTTAATGTGAATGGGAAGTTTGTTCCAGAGTATGGCAAGTCTCTGGGTTAGGAACCTGTCCCTCCAGCATGTTCTGTTTATTGTGGTAAT
The DNA here is from genome assembly GCF_019279795.1 of Protopterus annectens. NCBI lineage: Eukaryota > Metazoa > Chordata > Ceratodontiformes > Protopteridae > Protopterus > Protopterus annectens. The sequence goes on from NC_056737.1 coordinate 1,799,728,053, forward strand.
GAGGTTTAGGACCCTGGACCATGTGGCATGGAGGGATTGGGATTTCTTTAGGTGAATGAATTCTTTAGGAATTTCTGTAGGTATGCATCAGAGTGGGGCAGGATCAATCTTTATTTACACATCCAACTTTTAATAGGCCTTAGACTTAACACGATTTCAAAGTGCTATTTATATCCATTTCTAACAGAGAAGAAAGATAACAATAAGTAACAAGTAACTGATTTTAAGTGGTTTGCTATAAGCGGTATTAAATTAATAAAGAAATCTGAAAAATTGAAGCATATAATAAGCATGCCATTGATTCTTTTAAAAAAGTTGTAACGTGTTTCTTGTGTAGATCACAGTAAACACACACGTTTTTTATACTTAAGTATTTCTTTATTAACTGATTAAGAGAATGGCGGTTTTGTTTGAGGGGAAGTGTATATATATATATATATATATATATATATATATATATATATATATATACATTTATATATATTTTTTAAATTAATTATAATTAATTAATATATTAATATATATTTATATATATATATGGATCACCTTCAGATGTGAAAACCCAAACCTCAACCCTAATAACCGACACTACCAAGACACTTACTCCTACCTCACCCCTACCCTAAACTGACTTTACCCCCCCCTAACCCAAGGTCCCGACACTCACTGCACACACACCAACACAACAGTACACTATAAAATATCCACTATCCCTAACTCCAAACTCCTAACTAAGGTCCCCCACACTATCAAGACACCCTTACGGCTGCACCACCCCACCCTAACTGACCACCTCCACTTAAACCCTAAGGTCCTGACACTACCAAGACACTCACCCCCTGCACCCTAACTCACTTAACCCACCCCTAAACCCACAGTCCTCACTATTGCACACACACCCTACCGCACCCTAACCCTAAAACCCACAGTCCCTCACTATCACACTTACCTGTCTCCTAACACTAAATCCCTCACCTCCTCACACTTAACACTGTCAGTCAGTTCTCACCTTGTCGGTCATCTGAGTTGTCGGTGTTTATATATATATATATATATATATATATATATATATATATATATACATTTATATATATATATATATATATATATATATATATATATATATATATATATATATATATATATATATATATATATATATATATATATATAGGTGTGGTATAGTAAATATCAGTATTTGCTTTATTACTAAGTATGATGTAGTGTTTCATTGAATATGGGCATTTTGTCATATATTTATTTATTTGCTTCATTTATTTATTTATTTATTTATTTATTTAATTATTCATTTATTTATGCACATACATTTTCATATACACACATTCATTTTTATTTTTATGCATTTGGTATGTTTACAATTATATTTGTATTTGTACCTACATAATACAATAGGTATTATTTTATGGTAATTAATTAATGAAACTTTGGACATTAATTAATTTAGTATATAAGGTATTTTTATTTTTCATTTTTCTCATGTCCTAGATTTATCTATTTTTTATATGCGCATATATTATACATGTGTTTTTGAAAAATATACGCTAGGAATGATGGGTGTTTGGTGATTTTAAAGTATTGTTATTTCATCATTTCCTTGTATTTATTTTATTTGATTCCACCATTCTGTCGAATGCACAGTTATTTGTAGGAATAGGATTTTTAGGTATGTCTCATTCTTTTTGTGCTTTCTACTCGTAGAGCTCACAGAGCTATTAGGAAGCTGGTATACTTTATTGTACTGCACTGATTATTTAATTGTTTAATTGTTAAATTGATTGGTTAATTGATCATTTTTGAGTATGAGCCTTTGTATAAAAGTGGTTTTATAAATTTAGGTGTTAAGATCTGAAGAAGCGTACTGGTTGGCACGCGAAAGCGCTCATCTGTTCTTTTTATTTAATAAATCAGTTGGACTTTTATACAGCAGTATTTTTTCATGGTGGTTTCACTCCTGTATGTTTTTTGATTTGTTCAGTCTTTTGACAAGGGAACCTTTGGACTTATAGCAGCATCTAATTTCATCAAGTTTGTCTTTCTGCTTTTTGATGGTGATGTTGTATTCACACGATGGATGTGACACCTGTTGAACTGGACTATAATCCTGAAGTAAGAGATGTTAATTTGAGATGGAATAACATCATGAATCAACGTATTAATCCTTTACTTTCGTTGGATTTACAGTTACCCATAGTATCTCCTTCAGGAGGTAATGTAGACAATTCTACTGAGTTTCAAGTATTGAGTAGAGAATTAGAGAATGACTTATACAAACTGCAAAGATATGTATGGCAGAGAAGACATATGGAGGCATCTTTGCATTTTCATGTAATTCCTCGTGGTATGAGGGTTCTTTGTATGCCCTCATACGGCAATAGCCACCCTGAGCTTCTCAAGAGATGGCAGGAACTGAACATAGAGCTCAGCAACACATACATGAGATTGTTAATTGATTATTTTTCTCCCCTTGAAGCGGATTTAACGTCCAAGGTAGAGGCTCTGAATAGGGATCTGTGTAACCGCTTCAAAAATGAGAATTATACAAAGAGATTAGATAATATATATTTACAAGTCAGTGCATATAGTGACAAGCTACAACTCATAAAATATCGTAAGCTGCAGCATGATTTCAAGGACTTTTCCTTTGGGCAAGTGTTTGTTTGGCCCAGATCCAATACTGTTCAACAAGTGAGAGGCGATACAGCATTAGCAGCACCAAACCTCAATAATGGCGAACCTCCTATGGCTGATGATTTCGCTACTTTGCACACAGCTCCTTTAGAACATGAGAGCAGTGTCAGTGAAACTTTTACCACACCGCCGGATGGTAATCAGATACCAGGTAATCCAGTCCATGTGGATACTCCTCCACCGAATCAACAGGCTTACAGAGAGGGGCACATGGGTAACATGTTGGGAGCCAGACCCAAGTTTTCCACCAGCAGAATACAGCGTTTTTTGCCTCTTCCTGTGAGAAAGAGGCCGTTATCAAGAAATCGTTCCAGCAGCAGAGGTTGAAGGAAAAGGAAGTTTTCTGGTGCGGATCAAGACCAGAGATGCCATGTGAGAGACTAAATGAACTTGTGTTTAATTTTTCAAAGTTTGATTTTTCAGCATCTGATCTTTCTTTACTTAACAAAGGACTTACTTATATCCCCTCACAAGGTAGTAGCCTGAGTGAGATGCTAACTGATTTAAGAGTTTTTGGATGCTCAGTGTCCCTGAAATTGTTTTTTAATGTTAAACAAACTATGAGGAAAAATACTTTAGTTTGTCCTTCAGATTTTAAGCATAAAAGTACTTTTACGCCATCGTTACCAGCTCAGGTAGAATGTTTCATTAAACTCTGTGAACAAGATTTTTATAAATATTTTTTACATACTAGAAAGAAATGTATGTTTTTTAATACTTCTAGAGAGGAATGGTGTTCTCTACAAAGTTTAATTCACAATATGGAGCTCACGATTAAGCCAGCTGATAAGGGGGGTGGGGTTGTTATACTGAACACCGCTGACTGCAACGCAACTATGTATTCTATGTTGAATGAAGTTACCACATATAGTGAGATAGATAATACAGCGTTAGCAAGAATTATTAAGCATATCCATGAGGGGATTTATGACTTATTGATGTGTAGACAAATAAGCCAAGAATTGTATGATTATTTTTATGTGGAACAACCTGTGATTCCTTACATCAAAGGACTTCCAAAAGTACATAAGAAGGTGGTTCCACTACCTATGCGTCCCATAGTTTCTGGAGATGGATGGGCTATGGAGACGATATCTGTATACATTGAGAAGACATTAAGTCCTATGGTTAGATTGGTTTCGGCCATACTCAGGGATACTTACCAATTGATAGATATGTTTGAAAATTTTTCTGTTAATTGGAAAATAGACACTTGTCTTTTAGTTACACTAGATGTAAAAAATCTATTTACATCGATCCCTAATGAATATGGTATAGAAGCCATTAGGGACATATTGAATCACAATGTTAACTTTAAGCAGGATCAACAGATACTTATATGTGCCTTATTAGACATAGTTTTAGCTAACAATGTCTTCATGTTTAGGGACAAGTTATATTTACAGAAATGGGGTGTCGCTATGGGCACCCCATGCGCAAATACATATGCTAACCTGGTAGTTTACTACTGGGAAAAGAACCACCTTTTTAATAGTAAATACTATGATAAAGTCCTGCTTTACAGAAGGTTTATGGATGATATCCTTATTTTTTGGAATGGAACTGTAGATGAATTAAAGGATTTCATCTGTTATCTAGAGTCCATGACCAGTTTAATGAGATTCACGATGGATTGTTCTAGTGAAGTGATTAGTTTTCTAGATATCAACATAAGGATAGATAGACATGGTAAGGTTTTAACCTCTTTATACAGGAAACCATGCTGGAAAAACACTCTGCTTCAGTTTAGCAGCATGCATCCCCGCCATATATTCCCCAACATAGTTAGGAGCCAGTTCATGAGACTCATTAGGCTATGTAAAGTGAGCCACGAATTAGAGAAACAGGCTGATATAATAGAATGCCTCTTCATTGAGAGAGGCTATGATAGAGGCATGGTGAAAGATATTAGGAATTTGATATTAAATAAAAATAAAAATAACAATAATAACAATAATAATACTAATATAGGTAGAAAAGGGTACATTGGCTTTAAGAGTCTTACATCAGCTACCAAGGAGATGAATGATAAGAGATTAACTTTTATTACTAGAGTCACTAACAATAATAAAGAAATAACAAGGATTATAAGAAAAAATTGGCATGTTTTAACAATAGATCCACATATTGCAGATATTGTAGGTACAACACCCCGTTTTACTTATAGAAACAGTAAAAACCTGAAGCGGCTACTTTGTATTGAACATGAACAGAGTTCAGTAAAACAATACTCAGATAAAATGAGAATGGGCACATATCCTTGCAAGAAGTGCAATATGTGTGGTTTGATTACTGACGCAAAAGTATTCATGCATCCGGATATTGATTATGTTTTTGAACCTAGACTTTTTGCTTCTTGCAACAGTACTAACCTCATAGATCTAGCTACATGTGTACGATCTGAAGCGTTCTATGTTGGTTTAACAAAGAGAAGGCTTAAGGATGGGATGTATAATCATTCTTATGAAATCAAAAAGTCTAACCAACAGAATGCTTTAGCCAGACATATTATGTTAAATGAGGGACATGATTTTAGATTCAGAGTGTTACAATTAGTAACTCCTAGGAGAAGAGAGGGTAGTAATATGAATTATTTGGAGACTCTGGAGCTACAGTGGATTTTTAAACTGAGAGCACATTTATCATCTGGTCTTAATCAGTCCATAAATATTAAGCCCATACTTGAAGCACGTAGTAATAAATGAAGGTTTTTACACTTTATATAAATACATTTATTTATAATTAAAATATCAGTATTTGCTTTATTAATAAGTATGATGTAGTGTTTCAATGAGTATGGGTATTTTGTCATATATTTATTTATTTGCTTTATTTATTTATTTATTTATTTATTTATTTAATTATTCATTTATTTATGCACATACATTTTCATATACACACATTCATTTTTATGTTTATGCATTTGGTATGTTTACAATTATATTTGTATTTGTATCTACATAATATAATAGGTATTATTTTATGGTAATTAATTAATGAAACTTTGGACATTAATTAATTTAGTATATAAGGTATTTTTATTTTTCATTTTTCTCATGTCCTAGATTTATCTATTTTTTATATGTGCATATATTATACATGTATTTTTGAAACATATACGCTAGGAATGATGGGTGTTTGGTGATTTTAAAGTATTGTTATTTCATCATTTCCTTGTATTTATTTTATTTGATTCCACCATTCTGTCGAATGCACAGTTATTTGTAGGAATAGGATTTTTAGGTATGTCTCATTCTTTTTGTGCTTTCTACTCGTAGAGCTCACAGAGCTATTAGGAAGCTGGTATACTTTATTGTACTGCACTGATTATTTAATTGTTTAATTGTTAAATTGATTGGTTAATTGATCATTTTTGAGTATGAGCCTTTGTATAAAAGTGGTTTTATAAATTTAGGTGTTAAGATCTGAAGAAGCGTACTGGTTGGTACACGGAAGCGCTCATCTGTTCTTTTTATTTAATAAATCAGTTGGACTTTTATACAGCAGTATTTTTTCGTGGTGGTTTCACTCGTGTATGTTTTTTGATTTTTGATATATATAAATATATATATATATATATATATATATATATATATATATATATATATATATATATATATATATATATGTGTGTGTGTGTGTGTGTGTGTGTGTGTGTGTATGTATATATGGTTCCCTTTTATAATCTCAAAATACTTATATATCTTGAAACCATAAAGGAAAATGCTCAAAATCCCGAAACCCCAAAACCGCGAAATACAAAATTGCAAACATTAACACACCATACACCACTCAACACATACACCATCCTACCTACACTACAACAAATCAAACAACAAAACATACACAAACACAATAACACAAATAAACACACCTACACTACATATAAGCAGGAGGGCAAGCACCACTGCACCCCATATCCCCCCTACTTATATAAACTAACTTCGAGATTGCACAAACATAAAAAGACAACAAACTCACACCCAGACATTCTACAGTCCCTTACACACACACACACATACACACACACACACACACACACACACACACACACACACACACACACACACACACACACACACATCACACATATACAAACACCAACACATCCAACACACACACTCATACTATCACCTACCTACCCTAACCCACACATACAACTTGCAAACATACTCACATTACATTCAAACTCCCACCCAAAACCCTTATAAAACACTCACCTTAAATTGCACCTAAATCCACACACTACTCTGGACACCATCTACAAAAAACACTGCACATAACGTAGTATAAATCCATAACCTCAAATTCGAGATATTCAAATTCATGAGTATGCACTTTTGTTATTTTAAAAATCTGCCTTTATGGTCTCAAGATACTGAAACTCGAGATTTCAGTATTTCGAGAAATTACATTTGGTCGAAAATTATTTTAGGCAGTTCACTTCTGTGAAAATGCATTTCATTGAAAACCCATTTGGTCGAATCCCATTTTGTCGAAAATGGAATATAGCCCTGCCCCACCCTGGAGTGAGAATATAAAATTGGGGGGGGGGGTGGGGTGTGGCGGCATTGCCCCCCCCCACATAATTGCCGTGTATTCACAATATATACTTGTGTATCCATTAAAAATACATTGAAACATATAACGTCAGTAAAAACTAGTTGCAAAGCATTATCCAAATTTTCTCCCACTGATCATAAGCGTTTCACCTATTCTCACCTCTTGATGCCCAATATCTGCAAAACCCACATTTTGACATCCCATGCCTTTTGTAAAACGATTTTTGTACTACATCCCTTTGAAGTAGAGATCAAACAATTTAAAAGATCTACTTCAAAGGGATGTAGTACAAAAATCGTTTTACAAAAGGCATGGGATGTCAAAATGTGGTTTTGCAGATATTGTCAAGAGGTGAGAATAGGTGAAACGTTTATGATCAGTGGGAGAAAATTTCGGATAATGCTTTGCCTTAAACTGTGACAGCAAATCTATCATCTATATTGCTTTTTGCAATTGCTGTGACGCTTTTATATAGGCAAAACGGACGCGCTTGAAGGATCGTATATACGAACACTTGTACGCAATAAGGAATAATAAGAGCGAGAACGCCTTAGCAAAACATATTTGCCTTAACCCTGGTCATAGTTTCTTATTCATGGCTATTGACCATGTCCCTATTACCACTAGAGGAGGGCCATTCTCACTGATTCTGGAAAACAGGGAGCTTGAATGGCAATTACGCCTGGATTCATTTAGGGATCCGGGATTAAATAGTAATTGCAATATAGCCCCTGTTTTAAAATTAAAAAGTTATTTTAGGTAACACACCCCTGGTTAAAATATGTTTAGTACCTTTTACAGTAATTTACAGCATTACTAGTTTTGGAATGACATTACAGGGACAAAATATCCCCTTTGGGGATTCAATAGATCTTAATATGACTTTTGTCACTTTTATTAATGGTGCACTATATTAGTTATTATACTATACATTATACACACTTTGTAATTTTTGCATTTTATATACATAATTAATGCATTTGGTACAAATGAGTTTATGGTTGTTTGAAGTTTTTTGTCATATCGTGGTACGATGATTAGGATTGTTTTGTAATACACATTTATGACATGTTTATATTTACTTTTGGTAAACTTGACATTGTTGTACATTTTAAGTTGATAGATTTTAATACTGTACTACTAACGCTGTTTTGAGGAAATGTGATGATGTCACTTCCTCTATTTTATGGTTTAAAAGCAATGTATTCAGTGTTTAATTCATTTTCTGATGAAGCTACGGGTTGCCGTGGTGAAAACGTAAAGTTTTAATAAACACGTTAAAAGAAGGACTGGCTGTGGTTGCTTTCGGCAAGGAGTTCGTTTTTTAAAAGTTACTTTTGGTCTGCTTTTTTACTTTTTCGGTTTGTGGTCTGTGTACTTGTGGCGAAGTTCCTGTTTGCCGGGAGCAGCAACAGCAACGTGATGGCGAACAGCGTTGATTGTGGTGAGGCTAATTTAGCGAGCGTACTGGCGGGGTTAACAGCCAGGCTGGACGCACTTTACTCCAGGATGGACGATCTTCAAGCAACTTTTAGAGCACCTTTATTGGGTGCATCTGGCGGTTCTAACATTAACACTGTAAGTCAGAACAGCATTGACGAGCCGATACCGGCTGCACAGCCGGTGAGGACTAATGTTGATGGGAACATCAATCCTACTGGGGCGGACAGTATGGAGAACCTTTTCCCTCTTTCGGGTTTTTGCCCAGAAGAGGAATCGAGGACGAGAGGACAGCGTTCTTTTGCTGGTGTTGTGGCGACAAATAGACAAAGCCAGCGGTTTGAACACGGACTTGTTGGGACTAATTTTGGGTTACCTGATTTTGAGGGTTGGTTGCTTGACACGGGTAACATGTCTTTCAGCCAACAAGGTACGTTTCCTGGTACTAGTGCTGCTGGCACTAATAATCAATGTTTATCTGACAAATTGAAATTATTTGATTCCAAACTGCTCAAACTAAAAAAACTGCAGTTGGAATCTTCTTATTTTAAACAGTGTATATCGGAGAAGCTAATCCCTAAGGGTTTAAGAAATAATTTTGTACCTTCTTTGTTAGTTGTTGATAATGCATTCTTTAATGATCTAGAGGTATTATTTCAACAGCAAGGTTTGCAACTATTGGAGGTGATAGTGAAACATTATTCACTTCACATTGACTTGTTAGTTAATGAATTGAATAAGTTGGACAAGGACATAAAATTGGACATGGACTTCACTAGATATAAATTCGACTACGGTCGAATTTTATCAAGCATTGACACACTATTAGTGAAGTTAAAAGTTGGTAAAAACAAAAAGTTAATCAGGGACAGGGAAGCTTACTCGAAAGGAGAAGCATACCCTAGACTAAAAGGAAAAAGTACACTTAATGACCCCATTACCACCAGTCAGGATAGGGATGTGGGTGACAATGGGGATGGCCTAGATGAAGTTATGGATGAAAATGAGGACTGTGATGACACAGGGCCGAGACGGAGTAAGAGAATAAAAGCCTCTTCTAGTAATTACCAACAGGGTCAAGGTAATAGGAATGACAAGGGTAACTATCATAATGGAGGGAATTTTTTAGGACAACGCAACAGAAAAACCCGTACGAACAAGAGGAGGAACTAAATGGGGGAATTACTCTTACACCAATAGGTGATTTGGGTCTTGATCAGAACATCGAAAACCTACCACCTCCTGCTTGTAATTACCCTGTCATCCTTACAAATAAGAAAGGAGACTTTAAGATTTACAATTTCTCTGAAATAGTACTTGACGAACAATTAATAGAACTTTTATCACTAGGTAACTCATTTGTACCAAATTATTTTGGTAGTACATCTAAGGCACTGATTGAATTAAAATGTTACGTTAGAAAGATGAACTTAAAACTTGTCTTTAACGAACAAAACAACACTAGTAATGTGACTAGTACTGGTGATGGTGGACTTGGTTTGAAATTGCCTAGTGTGTTTAATCCCCCACTTCACAATGTTTTAGAGTTATTTGAAAAAATTTGTGAAATTGACTTTAGATACCTGGGAGTAAACAACAATAGGATGATAGGTGAGAACAATTATAACATCACCAAGGAGCAAATGTCATTTTTGGATGAAATTTGTCAGTTACCTGTTCGTCTTTTAAAACCTGATAAGGGTGGGGGTCTTGTCCTCTTTGACAATATAACTTATAATGAAAAAATGCAGAAAGTTCTAGAGACAGATGCATACGTGAGATCTTCTAAAAATGAAGTAAATGGTAGTATTAGGTTGATAAGAGGTTATTTTAGGGACCTGTTCTTGGCGGGAAAAATTGACATCAATCTATACAACTATATTGATATTAGTTGTCCTAAAATTCCCGCCATGTTCGGGATCCCTAAAATTCATAAAAATATTCATGACCCCCCTATGAGAGCACTAATCGACGGCAGGTCTTCGATTATTTATCCTTGTTCAAAACTTATCACCAAAATTTTGGATAAATATATCAAAGGAATTAGTAGTCTCTGTAAAGACTCTTGGTCTTTTCTTGAGAACATAAATGAAATTCCATTTAACCAGCATAATAATTTTCTGACCATCGATGTCATTGACCTATATACCTCCATTCCACATCAGGAGGCTGTTGAATGGTCAGGGGCTATGCTAAAGGAGCTTGGTGCCTCTAGACTTGAGGTAGACTTGGTTACAGAACTGTTAGACATCGTGTTGACTTCTAACTACTTCATGTTTAATGATGAATTTTTTCTACAAAAACGTGGCGTAGCGATGGGTTCACCCTGTGGAGGGGGGGTGGCCAATTTTGTAATGGGCTACTGGGAAATAAACATTTTGAAAAAAATCCCTGGCCTAATGGAACCCGTCGTCTACTATACACGTTTTTTGGATGATATTTTCATCTTGTTTAGAGGCACAGAACTAGAGGCGATGTCACTGGTTGACATCATGAATTCCACTACGGACTTTTTAAAGTTCACATCAAAATTTTCATCTGAGGCAATTGATTACCTTGATGTGAAACTAGAAAAGGATAACGTAGGGCAATGCATTACATCTTCTGTTTTCAGAAAACACACTTATTGTAATGCATTTCTACACTTTACCAGCTTTCACCCGTATAAACAAAAAAGATCTATTGTCAAGGGACAATTGGTGAGAGCTGGTAGGATGTGTAGTACGATGGATGATTTTGACAGGGAATGTGAACTTCTGAAAACCATGTTTTGTAACCGTGGTTACCCTCACCATATGTTATGTGACCTTATAGGTGAAGTGTCTAGAAAAAGGACTAGTGGTTTTTATAAACCCCTATTATCACAGGGTGGGTCCACAATTAATGTTTCATTAATTGATGACATAATCATGGGAAGTGAACTCGAACATGTGGGTGGGGGGAGAAGTCTACAGAGAAGTGATGGAATAGACTACTCTCTGAGTTTCATCACCACATTTAGTTTAAACTCCAGGGGCATTTTGGCAATTATAAAGAAGAACTGGCACTTGATATCCACAAATTCATACTTGGCTGAGAGACTTGGCAATAAGCCAAGATTTATTTTTAAGAGATCAAACAATTTAAAAGATCTACTTCAAAGGGATGTAGTACAAAAATTGTTTTACAAAAGGCATGGGATGTCAAAATGTGGGTTTTGCAGATATTGTCAAGAGGTGAGAATAGGTGAAACGTTTATGATCAGTGGGAGAAAATTTCGGATACGTTTTGCCTTAAACTGTGACAGCAAATCTATCATCTATATTGCTTTTTGCAATTGCTGTGACGCGTTTTATATAGGCAAAACGGACCGGCGTTTGAAGGATCGTATATACGAACACTTGTACGCAATAAGGAATAATAAGAGCGAGAACGCCTTAGCAAAACATATTTGCCTTAACCCTGGTCATAGTTTCTTATTCATGGCTATTGACCATGTCCCTATTACCACTAGAGGAGGGCCATTCTCATTGATTCTGGAAAACAGGGAGCTTGAATGGCAATTACGCCTGGATTCATTTAGGGATCCAGGACTAAATAGTAATTGCAATATAGCCCCTGTTTTAAAATTAAAAAGTTATTTTAGGTAATACACCCCTGGTTAAAATATGTTTAGTACCTTTTACAGTAATTTACAGCATTACTAGTTTGGAATGACATTATAGGGACAAAATATCCCCTTTGGGGATTCAATAGATCTTAATATGACTTTTGTCACTTTTACTAATGGTGTACTATATTAGTCATTATACTATACATTATACACACTTTTGTAATTTTTGCATTATATTTATATACATAATTAATGCATTTGGTACAAATGAGTTTATGGTTGCTTGAAGTTTTTTGTCATATCGTGGTACGATGATTAGGATTGATTTTAATACACATTTATGACATGTTTATATTTACTTTTGGTAAACTTGACATTGTTGTACATTTTAAGTTGATAGATTTTAATACTGTACTACTAACGCTGTTTTGAGGAAATGTGATGATGTCACTTCCTCTATTTTATGGTTTAAAAGCAATGTATTCAGTGTTTAATTCATTTTCTGATGAAGCTACGGGTTGCCGTGGTGAAAACGTAAAGTTTTAATAAACACGTTAAAAGAAGGACTGGCTGTGGTTGCTTTCGGCAAGGAGTTCGTTTTTTAAAAGTTACTTTTGGTCTGCTTTTTTACTTTTTCGGTTTGTAACTTTGAGATTGCACAAACAGAAAAAGACAGCAAACTCACACCCAGACATTCTACAGTCCCTTGCACACACACACACACACACACACACACACACACACACACACACACACACACAAACACACACACACACACACACACACACACACACACACACACACACACACACACACACACACACACACACACACACACACACACACACACACACATCACACATATACAAACACCAACACATCCAACACACACACTCATACTATCACCTACCTACCCTAACCCACACATACAACTTGCAAACATACTCACATTACATTCAACCTCCCACCCAAAACCCTTACAAAACATTCACCTTAAATTGCACCTAAATCCACACACTACTCTGGACACCATCTACAAAAAACACTGCACATAACGTAGTGTAAATCCATAACCTCAAATTCGAGATATTCAAATTCATGAGTATGCACTTTTGTTATTTTAAAAATTCGCCTTTATGGTCTCAAGATACTGAAACTCGAGATTTCAGTATTTCGAGAAATTACATTAGGTCGAAAATTATTTCAGACAGTTCACTTCTGTGAAAATGCATTTCATTGAAAACCCGTTTGCTCGAATCCCATTTTGTTGAAAATGGAATATAGCCCCTGCCCCACCCTGGAGTGAGAATATAAAGTTGGGGGGGTGTGGCGGCATTGCCCCCCCCACATAATTGCCGTGTATTCGCAATATATACTTGTGTATCCATTAAAAATACATTGAAACATATAACGTCAGTAAAAACTAGTTGCAAAATGTGGGGGGCTACACCCCCCACACCCCCCAATGTGGGGGGATGTGCCCCGCACCCCCATAACTTTATATTCTCACTCCAGACTCACAATGCAGTGGGGCAGGGGCTATATTCCATTTTCGATCAAATGGAAATCGACTAAATGTGCTTTATATATATATATATATATATATATATATATATATATATATATATATACCGGATACATGCTCAACTAGCATATGTCCCAATCACAAAACATTGAACACACATACACGAAAGCGCTTAACATCGACAAGCACTTCCGTGTATGTGTGCCTGTTTCATAGATCGGACTATAGTGCGGGTAAAGGAAAATTCCCTTTTCCCCACTGTAGTGCAATCTCAGAGTGAGAATAATAAAGTAGGGGGGTGTAGGGGGTGCAGGGGGCAAAGCCCTCCTGCAGAAACATAGATTTTTTTTTTAACTACACATACGTGGAAGCGCTTTTCAATGTTAAGCACTTTCGTGTATGTGTGTTCAGTGTTTTGTGATTCGGACATATGCTAGTCGAGCATGTGTCCTAGACCCATATATATATATATATATATATATATATATATATATATATATATATATATATACATATATGTATGTGGATCTACTTCAGAAGCTCGAAGTTTCAAAACTTCGAACTTCAAATGGCCGGGACTATAAGATCAAAGTTTTAAAACTTTGAAAACCTAATAAAAAAATAAAAAAACTTTTTTTTTACCACATGGGGGGAGGGCTGCACCCCCCCCCCCACACCTGTCTTAAATGCAGAGTTCTATAGTCTGTGCATTTAGATAAGTCAGCTGTGGAATATGTGTGTGTGTTTGTGCACTTGCTTGACAATAAATAGAGTCTTTCATCTTGGATTGGAAAAGGCCCCTCTGCACCTCTTGGATTGTAAAGGGCCCTTCTACTCTCTAGGGAAAGGATTGTGCTGATTGGTACCTGATTGGTAAAGGTTGGCTGGTCTAGGGCATGGATTAAGCACCTCATTAGTTCTTTTGAACTTTTGTAACATTTTTTTTAGGTTTTAACCTTCTAGTATTTAAGCCCCACCCTTGAGTAGGTTTCTGCTTGTTCATACTGAGCAAAACTGAGGAGGGCTACCACCCACAACTCTGTGCTGAGATAATAGATGACTCAAGGCCTCTGGGCTTCCTTAAAACATATGTTTTATTGATTATTGATATTTATTGATTATTTTTGCTATTTATTGCACTTTTTATTGTCTGCTGCCTACTTTTTTACTGTATTGTATTACTATAAATGAATATGCACTGTTGTACTGCAATTGTCTGCTTTCCAGGGCCTGTTAAATTGCTTTTAGCAACTGTTTTCACTGTTTGCAAAAAGCTTTGCAAAGTATTTACTAGAATATTTATCTGTTTGTAATGCATCTGTTTGTTCTGATTTTACCTCAAAGGAGTGTGATATGTAACTAAATTGTTTGCAGTTAACAGCATTCTTTAGAATCTCCTTGCTCTTTTTGTGCTGTTTAAAACATTTATTTAATGTCTCACTGCTGTTTGTGTACTGTGGTACACATTTTCAGTGTGTTCAGCCTAAAATAGTATTGCTAGTAGCTGTAGCATAGCTGAGATACAAGCCTGCTGCATCTGGGCCTGTTTGTTTGTAGTGGCTCTTTGTTCTGAGCACATTTTCCAAGCCATCTTGAATTGGAAAGGGCCCTTCTGCACTCTAGTGAGAAGATTGTGCTGACTGCTACCTGGCTGGTAAAGGGTGGCTGGTCTAGAACTTGGAGTAAACATGTCATTCATTCTATTGAGCTTTTTTAAAAGTTTTTTTGATGTTTTAACCTTCTGGTATTTAAGCCCCACCTTTGAATGGGTTTCTGCTTGTTTGTGCATTGCTCAGTTCTGTGCACTGCCACTCAATTGTGCTCCATAGGCTAACAGATCATTTTGACAAATTTTCCCTTAGATATAACTGTATCCCATTAGTGTAGTCCTCATCTTTAGCACATTGTCAGACAAAGAGGCTTTACTAGTAAAGCTCTGTAAGCACCCATTGTGATAACAGCCTCAAGAGTTTTTCTGTGGCCCTGCACTACTGACTAGTTTAGCACAAAGCCTAGCCTCTGAGGTACTGTAACCCCTTTAGCAGCCATATTCCTGTTTCTGACCATATAAATGTATCTAGTATTATGGATGGACAACTTCCCACAATTTCTCCAGCCAGATTTTTCAACATGGGCATCCTGAGGCAGTGTAGCAATTGCCTGATGTACACAGACAACCCTCTACTTCTAGTCCACAAAATCTCAACATGTGAGAGATGCAACTATATTAAAAACCTTGAATCTATGCTCTCTCATGCTTCAGTCAGTACATCTAACACTGAGCAGGTTGTCAGCACACACACCTCACCACCTACTCCACCCAAACCCACATCACGCATTCCTACATATGCGGAGGTCCTTTCCAGAAAATTGCCTAAACACCACAAACCTCACAAACACAAGCATGCTACACATAATACTTCCTCTGCAGAACACAATACACACAATAGCTCATGCATCAGTGTTTCACCTGTCACGCCCATAAGGCTAAATACTAAACCTAACATATTAGTTATAGGTGACTCCATCGTGAGACACACAGATATCCATCTCACCAGGCTGGAAGAAAAAGGTCACAGTCAGGTACTAGGATCTGCCATATCACACATGCACTCAAGTCTCTCAACAACATGTACTGTTATGACTCTATCACAGTCCATGTTGGTGTGAATGACTTGAGGTGCACCTCTCTGGACTATATGAACAGAGACATGACTGAGCTCTTGAACTATGTGTCTCAGGCAGGTATTTCCCTAGTCTTA
>NC_056737.1:1799749643-1799782143 GCF_019279795.1 Protopterus annectens
AGTGTTTAGAGTGATTATTGCAAACAAAGCATTGATTATGAGATTCCAGACCAGTTTTGCATGATGTAACAAACTTATTCAAAGCTCACTATTCAAGTGTAAACTTTATTACCAGCAATACATTTCTAATATAGAAATAGGCATTATTTATTTTATCCTGATTTTGCACTAGCTATAAAAATACCTTGTCTGTGTTTAGAATTTTTGATGTGTTGCACTTTATGTTTCTATCTGTGAAGGCAAGGCCTCTACAGCATTCAGCTGCTGCACCGACTTTGGTGAGAGGAGGTATTTTTTTCATGATGAAATGAACTCTCTTTCTTCAAAGTCCTAACATGCTTTAAGACTCATTTCTTTAAGTCACACAGAGTTTACCACTACATAGCTGATTATATTTCAGCCTCATAAAGCTGTGATTCCAAAATATAAACAAATGCATAGGTAAATTCCAGCCTATTGTAATTCTAGCCTATAATCAGAGTGCAGAAGCAAACACTGCACTTTGGATTGTCAAGACAAAGATCTTAACCTTTATACCAACCCTTCTCCCAGATATGTATGGTTGCTCATACATATATACTTTCATTATATTTGCCACTTGTGCCACCGAAAGTGTACTTCAAGTACTCCCTTCCTTTTCAATATTTACTGCTTGTCCTCAACCTTATATGCCAACATAACTGACTCTGGAGATAGAGTGGGAGTAATTTGCCTTTGTAATCCCAACCTTCTATTTATTGTATACATTTATATTTTTAACCTTCACTTGACTTTTGCTGAGCATTAAAAGGCTATTACACCTTCATCCCCATAGACAGCATGGATGTTATGAAGACGTATTCACCTGGTATCACCAAAATCACTTGTCATTTGATCACTTTTATAATATGTTATTGTCTCAGTGACAAAAATGTGTTGTGTTAAAACCAGAACCCTTGAAACATGAAAATGCAGGCATAATGCAAGAAGTTCTACAGCATCCCTAAATGCCCAGTGTAGCAGTCTCCAGAAAGTCTGTGTTTTTTGCCTGAAAATAAAACTCAAGAGTTTCAGTGGTCATGTTGTAAACCGTTTCATTCACTAGTTAAAAGGCTGTGGGGAAAGGACACATCAAATGGCGATTCTGGCTACCTACAGCCTGCACACACATCAATGTCTCTGAAGTGTCCCATCCACAGACCAGCTTTTCCATCTCAGTACACAGGTAGGCACCCTTCATATCAATGTCTGATACCTGATATTAAAGGGACAAAAGTCACTGATAATTAATGGCTTCACAAGTGATATCACCTCTTTGTTCTTCTGCACTCAGACCTTAAATCTGTACTATCATCTTTGGATGCCAGCCTTCTCATTCCAAAACCTTATGTGCTAATAACTCTGAAGTTTGCAATTGTCCCAGTTGTTAACATTCCCTGTAACTTTTGCTGGTTCATTTATTGCATTTATTTAATTGCTTGTGTCCTTAAGTTACCTGCATGTGTATAAAAATATATCTGTTTCCTAAATTAGGAAATGACATCCAGTATAATTGCCTTCTCACCTACAATCAGTTAGTATGATCTTGCTTATCATAGAGGTACTTTTTGATATACACTAGGTCATTACCAGTGTCACGATTAGGTCTGAACCATGTTGTGAACTTATGATATGGTTGCATTTGAGCA
The DNA here is from genome assembly GCF_019279795.1 of Protopterus annectens. Classification (NCBI taxonomy): domain Eukaryota; kingdom Metazoa; phylum Chordata; order Ceratodontiformes; family Protopteridae; genus Protopterus; species Protopterus annectens. The sequence goes on from NC_056737.1 coordinate 1,799,751,311, forward strand.
GATGATAAAGTAGCTGTTGTTTAATAAGGCAGCCCTAGGATGATAATTTTTTTATTGCTTGTTATGTTCCTTCTTTACGTTGGAGACATGGTTAAGTGCCTTTCTCCAGATACCAGGAACAAGACAATATTTTTAAGTCCATGTAATATTAAAACTTGGTTTGGCAATAAATGTTGCTGAAATGCTAAATTATTCAGGGGGTACAATATCAGCTGAGAATGGTTTGGCATTCAATTTACTGAGGAATTTCCACATTAAATTGATTAGATTGTGTGCAGTGGTGAGATAGGGCAATCCATTGACTAGCTAGCAGCAAGGAACTCATATTATACTACAAAAGGTTCTCCAAACTTAGTAGCAATCTTAATGCTGCTCAAGTATGGAAAAGTGATAGAATAAAGATTTGCACTATATTAAGTACCATCTCTATAACAAGATTAATATATATATATATATATATATATATATATATATATATATATATATATATATATATATATATGTTTTGCTAACACCAGGCTGTGAGGTTGCTATTATAGTTAAGGTGCTTACCTCACAGCCATAAGATGTAGGGTTTGATTCTCACCTTTGCAAAATAAATTAGGCTGAAAATGGCTAACAAAAGCAGCTAGTCTAGTATTTACCTATAATTATTAGAGTAAATTTTGTTCATCAAAGCATACCATTTTTCTTAGTGAGAGTTAACTTTTTACACTTGACTACAAAACAAAATGTAAAGATCACAGGCTTCAAGCCAAGGACTCAAATGTCTTATAGCTTGTGTAGGCTGCCATTCATACTCTGACTCAAATATGAGTTGGAACAAGCAGCTTCTGCACTTTATCTGAACAGATTAGGTAAGTGTGGCTACTACAGGGAGGAAGTTTGATATATATATATATATATATATATATATATATATATATATATATATATGGGTTTACTTTATAATCTGAAAATACAGAAATATCGAATTTTAGTATTTCAAGACTAAAACAGCAAAAGCCCAGTTCCGCTAAAGACCACATAACCAAATCCGGTAATGTCAAATCAGCGGTTATGGTGGTGCGCTGTGTTAATGAATAGCTGGAGATTCAGGTAAGTGTATATATTTTAAGGGTTTTGGGTAGGGGTTTTAGTGTATATTAGTATGTTGGGATGTTGCAGGTATAGGTTATGGTATGTAGGTAGGTAAGAGTGTGAGTGTATAAGTGTTGAGAATGGTGGTGTTTGTACATCTGTGATGTGTTTGTGCAAGGGGAATGTCAATTGTGTAGTGGTGGGTTTTGTGTCTTTGTCTTTTTAGTGCAACCTCAGAGTTAGTATATATAAGTAGCGAGGGTGTGAGGGGTGCAGCTCCCCACATGTGGGGGTGCAGCGTGGCTTGTCCCCCTGCTTATATGTAGGGTAGGTTCATGTATTTGTGCTGTTGTGTTTGTGTGTGTTTTGTTTGTTTGTTGTAGTGTGGGGAGGAAGGTGTATATGTTTGTTTGTGTAGTGTAGGGTGTATTTAAAAGTTGTGATTTAGAATTTTGCTCTTTTGGTTTTTCGGTATTTAGATTTTTTGGCTTTATAGTCTCGAGATACTGAAATTCGATATTTCAGTATTTTGAAATTATAACGCGAATATATATATATATATATATATATATATATATATATATAATTATATATATACACACACACACACACACACACACACACACACACACACACACACACACACACACACACACATATACGTGTATGCACACACAGACACAGGATGACTACCATCAAAGTGAATCAGAAAAAAAGATATTCCTTTCATGTTACAATATTCCTACAGTCGTCATTGCAAAAAATGAAGAATCTGTGGAACTTAGTCCAATTTAATGGTCATTACACATGCATTTTTACACATATACTAGAGCTGGCAGATGGTACCCATCTGCGACTAGCTGTTGCCTCCCTAATGTCTGGTATTGTCAATTTAATGAATTCATATGTGAGTAATTTTCAAAGAAAACTATGTTCATGAAACAGCATTCCAAGTATGAGCTTCTTTTAGAAGAGGAGTTTTGAAAGTCATGGGAATTGGACATGAGTTCCAAACCAAGATTTCTTTGTTGTTCCATTTAGCCACAGATTACATTTCCTGGCATGTTAGAAACAAATGTGTTAAAAAAATCTGCCAAGTCTTTATTTAGTGATTGTACAGTAGTACAGTACCTAAGACGTGCTGGATGAAAATGCAGTTTACTACATTTTTGTAATACCTTATGGAGTGCTGTTTGTTTCAGTCAGATTCATACACAATTATTCTGCCATGTTTGAAATAAATATAAACATTTAAAAGCTGACAGCTGTCTTAAGTTTCTGCAAACTTGTAATGCACATAAGTAATTCACATGTAAAGTGTTTCTTAGTACATTTTTGTTTTATACATGTTACAGAGTATAAAAAATTAGTCTAGATAAAATCACTTTAGCAAGCAGATCTAGGCCACTCTCTCTGATACCGTCCCTGTGGGAGAAATATAGACGCATTGTAGAAGTTTCCAGTAGTTTATTCAGTTAGGCTGGTAGATGGTTGAGTGTTCTTCTTAACCTAGGCAAGGGACTATCCAAAAGAACTATATAGGTGGCAAGGGTTTTTCCAAGACAGGAATTCTAAAGGGGTAGGGATTAAGTACTAGAAACCAGGGGCCTGAAGTAAGATAGCCAGAAGAAAGACCACAGACACAAGCAAAGAAGGTTTCCATGTTCTGTGTATATGGGACTGAAGAGATCTGTTAGTTGTTAGACTTTAATAAACTATTTGAGTTATGTTATCCAAATGTAATGATTATTAATCATTAATCATCTGAAAACATTAAACAAGTTAAACTTGTATAAGGATATGACAGGTATACTTCAGTAAAGACAAGAATTAGTTTATAAATGCTGCCTTTATGTGTTTTGTTGCAAGAGACAAAGTATGATAATACTCATAACTTATTTGTGAAAAGGAGGTAATAAAGATGGAAAATGGGTGGCATTTGAGCAGAATTCTGCATGTTTGTCTTGAGTGACCCTCAAAACACTGTAATATAGGCATATCAACCTACATGTACATGCATGTTTCCAATAATGTTTACCTTAAGGCTGTAATTAATTAACTGAGATAGGTCTCCTAGGTGAAGATGCTGTGGCACTTGCCCTGTCTGGCATAAGATTATAAACATCACATAATCCAGACCACTGGTTCAGACCCAAAAGTAGCCTTGGACCTTGACAGACCAAGTAGCACTTTAACTCCTTATCCAGGCCAGCCATGCTACTCACTGTATTACATACCAAACTTTTTTGCCAGTACACTCAGTACTACAGCTGTTGCTGTGCTGCCCAGCCTTACTTTGAATATGCTTGAGATTGCTTCTATCCTAGAATATTTTATTTAATAAGAGCAAATCTACAGCTCTCCCATGTCACTTACTCTTAACTCACCTACTGTACACATACGTCTTTTGCCTTGATAAAATGATTTCACAAAGCTCTTTCCATAGATTTCACTTCTGAATCTTACCATGAGCACACACTACGAGGGTAGGAATGGACTGATATTTACTAGTGATGAGTAATCTCTCTCTTTCCCGTTATTGACATTGTTTGGTTTGAGTTGCTGTCTGCCTTGACACCTAATATCCATCCTAGATGTGTAGGTAGTAAACAATAACAGGAAACAGATGAAGACTACATTTTGTTTAACATCTGGTTTGATCTCAGAGTTTTGCCATTCTTGTGATCATGACTTCAAGAGTGGTACAGGAGCAGATGTGTCATTAAAAAAATTTAAGTAAGTTTCTGAAGCATGTCCATAAACAGTGCTGTAGCACAGTGCCTCGTTACACTTTACAAAGTGGGAAGTGATGATGTTGCTATGACACAGTGCCTCACAGAGTCTACCAAACTTGTAATTATGTTTACCCCTAGCCATGTGTGTGTGTGTCTGTGCGTGTGTGTGTGTGTGTGTGTGTGTGTGTGTGTGTGTGTGTGTGTGTGTGTGTGTGTGTGTGTGTGTGTGTGTGTGTGTGTGACGTTTGTGCTTCTACAGGTCAATCAAGCTAAAATTCAAGGAAACTTAGTTAAGCATGTGCTGTCCTGCTTAAAGGGAGCAGAGCACAGGAGTATGCCAGGCTGTGGCAAAAAAAGTTCCTAAGGACCAGTTCACCTACCTAGAAAAATAAATAAAATATCTCCCATCCAATCATCAAGATTTTTCTTGAAGAGTGCTAATGAGGAATTTTGCTTGACATAGATGGCTAGCTTATTCCAGAGTATAGGAAGTCTCTGGGACAGGAAACTATTCCTCCAGTATGTCCTGTTTATTGTGGTGGCAAGGTTTAGGACCCTAGAGTGTGTAGCTCAGAGGGATTGGGATTTTTTTACTTGTAGAATGTCCAACAGCTCTGGGTTTAGCATAGCTTTAAATGTTAGGCAGAGATCTCCTTGGAGTAGGCAATATGCTACAGAGTAAAGCTGGAGTTTTTTGAGACGGTCAGTGTAGGGCATCTGTTTGAGGCCAGTAATCCTCTTTGTGAGGTACTTCTGTCGCCTTTCCAGCTGCAACAGATGTCCTGTGAGGTACATTCCAAAAAGGGCATTGTACTCTATAATGGGTCTAATGAGTGTCAAGTAGAGGGGAACAATGACCTCTTTTTTCCTGGATGAGAACCCTTTTGTGATGAGGTGTGCCACATAGAAGGATTTCCTGACTACTGTGGTGATGTGATTATCAAAGGACAGACTACTGTCAACCTGGGTCCCAAGATCTCTTATCACACATTCGGCGTTAAGTAGAATGCCGTTTATATGGTAGTTTATGAGTATAGAGTTTTTACCAAATGGGATGACAATGCACTTTTTGGCACTGAGCTTGAGGCCATGCCTCTGTCACGAGGCATCTGTCTCAGTGAGGCCCTTCTGTAGGATGTCCACATCATTTGGGGGACTCGACTATGGCTCCTAGTTTGCAGTCGTTTGTGAGATTCATTAGCCAGAGGCCTTCTGTGTTAGCCTGTACTTCAGAGAAGTAGATACCAAACAGTAGAGGTTCCAGGACTGAACCCTGTGGTACTCCACTTGTCACTGGTTTGAAGTCAGATTTGGAGTCTGCAACTTTTACAGTGTGGGTTCTGTCAGTGAGCCATTTGGCAACCCATCTTGTGACGTAGGGATTTATACCTAGTTTAGTGAGTTTAGCTATAATTCCAGAATGGGGGATGGTGTCAAAAGCCTTGGCGAGATCAAGATAGGCTGTGTGAACCACCTTACCCTCATCTACTGCTTTGGTGACTGTCTCAAAGAAGTCATCAGGTTCAGAAGGCATGATCTGCCTTTCACAAACTTGAACTGAGTGAGGTCCAGAGTTTGGAGGTTACCAATGTCTTTTTTTATGAGTTCCATGATGATACATTCCATGGCCTTGCAGACCAGGCTCATCAGACTAATAGGGCGACAGTTTCCCAGGATCAGTGGTGGCTCCCCCTTTGTGGAGTGGGATAACTGTTGCTGTACACCATTCAGTGGGCATAAAGCCTGATGTGAGACTATGATTGAACATGGTGCTTAGGTGGGGAGCCAGTTCGTTCTGAAGTTCATGTAAAACACAGCCTGGGATGTTGTCCAGTCCCACGGATGCTGTGTTGTTGGTTTTAGAGAGTGCAACTTGTACCTGCATAGATGTGATTACAGGGACTCTGCATTCTTCCTGTATAGATATGGACCTTTTAGAGGGTGAGAGCGGGATAAAGTTAGCACTGAACCTGTCTGCCAGGATGTTGGCAATATCACTTGGTTCTGTAATTTTCATGCCGTTGTGCTGTAACTCAGAGCAGATCTGGGTGTTGCCATTGAGATTCTTGACATAGCTATAGAATGCTTTGTGGTTGCCCTTAGAATCAGTGGTGATTTTGTTTTCGTAGCTAGCTTTGGAGGATCTTATAAAGGATCTCAGTTTCTTACCGAGGCTGACCAGAGTGCTCCTCCACTCATGAAATTTTACTCTTTTTCACAACAGTTTCTTCCTTCTGTTGTAGAGTTTGTTTATGCAGGGGACCACCAGATTGGCTTCCATTTTTGGAGGATAGCATCTTGGTTCTGTTTGGGATAGCATGATCCATGTACTTGTATAAGTGCTTATAGAGTGCATTTGTGTAGGATTCAGCAGTCATAACTGTATTGTCCATCTGCATGGGTGTCATGAAGTTCACCACTTCTGTCTTAAGAAGCATGAAGTTGGCTTTGGAGAAATATTTTACCATGGTTTCCTTAATGGTGGGTGGGGGCGGGATGCACATCTCTAGGGTTTTTAGCTTATGGTTAGATCTAACCAATGAGGAGTTGACTTCAGGTGTGGAACACCAGTCACTCATGTTGGTAATGACTAGGTCTAGGATATTGTTGCCTCTGGTGGGGGTGTGGATAAGTTGATCCAGGGCATTGGAATTCATGAATTCCAGAAAGCATTGAGCGAAAGAGTTGGTACATGAGAAGTTTTCCCAGTTAATGGCAGGGTAGTTGAAAATGCTCATTATTAGGGTGTATGGTTGAACCATAATATTTTCCAGTATATCAAGAAAAGAGGAGTGAGAATCCTGGGCATGGTGGGGGATCTGTAGCAAGCTACAATTTGGATTGCAGTTTTGCACAGAGTTAGTTGCACTTGGATAACCTCGGATGCATTATGCTGTGCAACTAGCCTGGAGGTGTGGATATTCTTAATGAACATGGACACAACTCTGCCTTTGGTGTTCTGGTCCTGGTTAGATGGCCGAAAAGTGTGGTAGGAGTTATAGCCTGGTAATGCAAGGGTGCTCTCTTGGGCCTTAATCCAGAACTCAGTCACTGCACAGATATCGATGTTCTCTATTTTAAGGAGTGCCTCGAGTGAGTGCATTTTGAGATTTAAAATTCTAGCATTGAGAAGCATTACCCTCAGTTTTTACTTGCCTGTTCCTGTTACTGTGGTGAATTTGTCATTTGAACCTTGCCTAAAAAAGGCACTGTAGGGGTTGGCAAGGCCCTTAGCCAGTATCCAGAATCCCAGGGATGACAGGTGCAGGCCATATTTATCAAAGCATCGTGGTCTGTGGACCATGCCATCCCTGGTGGACAGATACTGGATCCAATTAGAATGACAACAGAAGATTAGCCAGTTGCTGAAGTCAATCTTTTTGTCCTTGTACTGCAGTATTATTCTGGGTGATGGCAGGATGCTACTCAGGGCTAGGGTCATACCTGCCTAGGCTACAAAATCAGAGAGTTTTTCCATGTCTCTTTTCATGTAATCCAGGGAGGTACATCTCAGGTCATTCACGCCAACATGGAGAATGACAGAGTCATATTTGTACTTGTTGTGGAGTGACCTAAGTGTGTGGGTTATGTGACAGATCCTGGCACATGACAGGCAGCAGACAGTAACCTTCTCCTTGGTTAGCCTGGTGAGTGGGACATCAGTGTGCCTGACTATAGGGTCACTATGACTAGTGTGTTGGGTACGTTGTTTTGCCTTATGGGCTGGGGTTTATTGGCACACCGAGTCTGTGAGTACTTACGTTCCAACCCTTTTAGAGCTTTGTGTTATGGCTTTATTTAATAATAGTCGATTTATGGTTCATTTGTTACATTTCTGTTCTATGATTGAACGTCTGTGTACATGGCTATCATCTCTGCTACACATTTATATGTTTCTTGAAGGAAAGTTATCAGTTGATATCACTTCGGATTATTTGTAGGTTCACTTTTAAGAAGTATAGTTGTCCCCATTGTTAACCAAGCCAGTCTTTTATCCAAGACTTGGAAAGATGTAGAACTTTGAGTAACTGGCTTTTCAGAAATAAAAAGAAAAAGAGAGAATCAAAACATTTTAATTATTTCAATTCTGTAAAATGTTTGAGTTGCACTTAGTGACTTGTGTGATAATAATACATTGTACTTTTCTGCTCTGTTCCATCTGTTTGCATTTTTAGGTTTGTTCCCAGAGACTTACCCATCTATGGAATAGACTCCCTCTGCATGTCAAGCAGAGTTCCTCTTTACCCCTTTTTAAGCACAACCTGGATAACTGGATGGGAAACAGAAAATATATCCCTGGGATTCCACCTGTGTCCCTGCTGGACAGGGGCATTGAGTGCTGACTTATCTAAACATGGGCTAAACTCTTGGCTAGGCTTATAAGGGCCTTAGGGTCAATAGCCTGAAAACCTCCTATGATCTTGGGACCTTAGTCTTGTTTATTAACAGCTGTGGGAGATTTATTTTCTGTGTTATTCCATACTACTATTTCCACAGGTAGAATTACTTGCAAAAGCTATTCATTTAATTTAAAATCCTGCTGGCCCATAGTTTTGTAGTTTAATTCACATTTGTAGCAGAGTTGTATAATTCTGTACAAGTTTGAGCCTTAGTCATTTATTATTACATTTTTCCATAAACAATGTTACTGATACATTTCTGTATAGTCTGGTGCCTTCAAACTGTGGTAAAAGGTCAAAGGTGAGAGAATTGTCCTTGCTCCAGTTTGTGCTTCAGTGCTTTTATATTCTGCTTATCTTTTACCTGCTTAAAGTGGAATTCTGTGTCTGCTCCATACCCAGTTAGCACATTAAGCTAAAGTTTCTGAAAGAGCTGTAATATTGTCTTTGTTTGATTGTATGACATTCTAGCTAGCCTGGTTGGCTTCCCCTTAAATCTCCTACTCTTATTGCTAGTGCTTTTTTATAATAAGGCTGTATCTGAAACCTCCACCAATTATGATAATCTGATTTCCAAAGTCCTTTCCTCCCCTTTTGCATTGCCATAGACTGTTGTATAAACTATTTATATACTCTTCCCAGCCATTGTTTTCCACAGATCCATGATAGTGAGTGCCCACCCAGCAAACCAGTATAACTCTTGAGTAAACCTTCTTTATCCATATTTTCTGCTGCTCAGCTTTCAGGATCTCACCAAAGTTTGGAGTACTAGCCAGCATTCAAGTAGTGTTTTACTTTTATCCAGTGCAATCCAGGCAAAGTGAAGTTCCTTTCATTGATACATCACACAAGTTATTTTGACTGATCACTACTGTTTCCTGCATTTATATATACATTTCACTATTTTGTTTAGGTTTCTTAAAGAATAAAAATAAAAAAATGGTCTTCCTCACACTGTTAATGTTGTAAGTAAGACTATCTTGAAATTGAATTCAACAAGAGATTTCCAGCTAGTTGTTTAAGTGGTTTGTGATAGCATTGCACTTGTATGTCTTTTCTACTGTGTTTTTTACATACGGAGGACTGAGTTTATTCATCTTGTAGCATTATGAGTTTGCCTATTCTATCTGAGTTTGGAAATGCACAAAAGGACTCATAATGTAGTAATTTTACTGGTCATTGTGTATTTGCATGGGTCAGCAGTGCCCTGTAAAGTAGCAAACACCTAGAAAGAACGGTTTATTAAATGGTACCCTGTAAATCAACAAAATAGCGCACATACCCTGTATGCCAACAAGCTTACTGCAGCTAGCTGGGAGTCAGGTGGCAATACCTACAGATTTAGTTGAATTCAGTATTGTGTAAACATAAAAATTCATATCCAGTGCAGTTTAGCATAATCTGCTCTGATAAAGTACCCTTAAAAGCCTTCTAACCACAATACACCAAACACATCCTTGTAGCTCACGAATCAAAGAATTGGACAATATGTTTATGCAATTCCCTAACTTCTCTGTAGCCAACTTGGTGAATATCTGTATCTTAAAACAATCTTTACTGAAAGCCACTTAGTCCTTAAAGAAGCAGATGTAGTATGCAAGAGGTGTACTTACACAATGACACTGGAGGCTAAACTCTTGCGTACAAGTGCACATCAGGTTTTCAAAACCATGCACACAAAACCCACCTCACATAGTACACAACATAGACTAAAGCATGCTGAGACATATAAAAGCCATCTTGCTAAACATGAAAGATTGTCTAGATCACCTAGTGTCAAAGCTATGCCTCAGCAAGTCCAAAGACACTCAGAAAAAACAATGCCTAACACAACATATACTGTCACTCTCAGTGGAACCCCAAACACTAAGCCCCTAAGGTAAGTAAACAGACTTCCCAGGAATCTTGCCATATGGACTCCATTGTAAGATATACTGATGATGCCCCTCTAACCAGGCTAAACAAGGAGAAGATGACTGTTAGTTGTTCATCTGGAGCCAGAATCCACCAAATCATACATGCACTCAAGTTATTATAGCACAGGTACCAGTATGATTCCATCATAGTTCATGTAGGTATAAATTACCTGAGATGTACCTCCATAGACTACATAAACAGAGACATTATGGAGGCTTTAGACTATGCCTCTCAGGCTGGTTTGAGCCTAGCATTGCACAACATATCGCCATTACTGTGGATGATCCCACAACATGAGCAAAAAATGACTGATTTCAATAACTTGCTGTCCTTCTGGTGTCATTATAAGGGGATCTAATATTTGTCAGCTTGGGAGAACATAGTTAATAGGCCACATTGTTTTGACAATGATGGTCTGCACCTCTCTGCCCTAGGCATTTGAATACTGGCTAAAACATTATCCACCCCCATAGTACCTTTTTTAGGCAAAGCAAAACTGACAAACCTACCAATATAGCAAAAATCAACTCAACTGAACCTCAAGGTTTTACTGCTCAATGACAGGAGCCCGAACAAAAAAACAACACTCCCTCTAAGCACTCATGACACTTGAGGATATAGGTGTCTATGCAGTGAAACATGGTTTAAAATGGCAGAGAATACCCCAGCAGTGCAAGGTTTCCATACTTTCCACACTTTTAGACCAGTAACTGCACAGAAAAAGGCAAAAGGAGGAGGTGGCTCAATAAACATCAGTAACAAGCATACATTTAGGGTGGTCAAACAGGATGACACACTGAAGTTCCTCCATGTGCAGATCAACATAGACAAAATCCTGTACCATATCCTAGTCAACTGTATGGCACCATGTATGTCCCAAGAAGCTCAAAATGCATACTTGGTCCTGCTGGAGACACTTATCTTCCAACCTAATGCCCTACTCATGCGAGAATTTGATTGCCTCTCTATAGATTGGGAATACTGCATAGCCTCAAATATACAGGCACAGAGATTCTTGGACATCATAAATGCAAACACCCTTGACCAAATAGTGAATACATCCACTAGATGTTCCAACATACCGTACTTTGTGCTTACAAATATGGGAGAATGTTGTACTTCCCCCATGCCTCATCCTCCCTGGTAACATCTGACCATAAAGCTGTCTCCTTCAAAATCAAAATCAACTCTGTATTTCCATTAAAACCAATAACAGTTAGGAACTATTCCAATGCAAATTACCTTTTATTAAGAGATGGATTGTCAAAATTCAGTGCCCCCCCCCCAAATCCAGAAAGCACAGCAGCATATGCCGAATTGCTCTCAGAAACTCTGTACAACCATGTCAATGACTGCTTAAGCTGCTGTACTTGCCAGAATTAAGACCAAGACTAGCCCTAGAAAAAGAAAAATCTCCCTAGTTGCATCTCAAATTAAACAGTATAGACAACAAAAGGAAACATGGCAAAAATTATGAAGGGTAATTCCCATGAAAATAGAAACTCTCTCATCAAAGTAAATAAGCATCTAATAGGGTTAATTAGATCACACAAAGACAACTTTCAAGTTAAGATGGCCTCCCAGGTGAAAGATAACAATAAGGCCTCCTAAAGTTATGTCATAAACCTCAAGGGCAGAACACAGCAGTGTGGTGAACTAGTGGCTAATGGTGACACATTCATTGAGCTCGCTGATATAACAAATCTGCTAGTGGACAGATTCAGTTCCAGCTTTACCCCCTATCAGCCCCAACCATCCCATTTGAAAATACCCCCAAACATAACCACACCAGCTATAACTTGGGAGCATGTACTGGCTGCGTTAACTAAAGCCAAGAACAAAGTCTCAGTGGGCCCCGATACTATGACAAGATGCCTCCTGAATAGTCTAAAGTTTGACTTATCAGGACCCTGGAGTCATTATTTAACTATAGTCTTCAAACAGGCTTTGTGCCATATGAACTGAGGACTGCAATGGTCATCCACCTTCATAAGGGAGGACCTTCCACAGAGCCTGGAAACTACAAACCCATTAATCTGATTAAGCTTATTTATAAAGCCATGGAAAGAATTATCATGAAAATTTTCAGTACAGGCAAATAAAACCTCCAGACACTGAATTCTTTTCAGTCTGGCTTGGTCAAAGAAGGTCATGTTTACTGAATCTGGTGGACTTCTTTGAAAATATCACTAAGGCAATGGATGAGAAGAAAAGGGTGCATGCTGCCTACCTAAATCTGGCTAAAGCATTTGATACAATACCTTACTTTGGCATTGTCAACAAACTTTTGGAACTGGGTATAAACACATTTATAACATGCTGGATAGCTAGCGGACTCACTGATAGAACCCAGGGGGACAGAATCAATAAGGCTACCACCACAAAGAGGCCAGTCACTAGTAGAATATCCAAGGGCTCTGGGCTGGACCTACTCCTCTTTGACATCTACTTCTTGGATGTCAAAGCTAATGTCAAAGGCCTTTGGCTGGACAAGTTCATAGAATATTGCAAACTGGGAGCGGTTATTGAATCCACCCAAGATGAGAAGACCCTTCACGAAATCTAACAGAGACAAAAGCTTGGTGCCAAAACCATGCTTAAAACTCAGTACCAAGAAATGCATTATAGTTCCTTTTGGGATAGCTACCACCTCAGCTAGCTATGTCATCAATAAAAACCCCTTAAAAGTTGATTTACTAGTCAGGAATCTGGGAACTCATGTAGATAGTAACCTTGCTTTTAATAGCATGTGTCCCAGGTAGTAAAGAAAATCCTTCTACACTGTTCAACTTATAAGCAAGGGCATAGCATCTAGGTCAAGAGAAGTCATCATACCACTGTACTCGTCCCTCATCTGAACCATCATAGAGTATAATGGCCCCTTCGGTATGAACCTGACAAGATACTTGCAGCAACTGCAACTTCAACACAGGTTTCTTAAAAAAACAATACATGGAGTAAACACAATATCCTACACTTATTGCCTCAAAGCCATGTATCTTTATTTGATATCATAGAGATTTCTGACAGGTGAACTTTGTCTGGCATATAGGGCATCCCTGGACCCTGTTTTAATGAACCTTTTGCACATCCATAAAACAAACAACATCAGAACTACTAGATTAAAAGATATAAATTTTGTTTTTGACATAAATAGGACATGTTGGACAGGCAGATATGTTTCTCAGAGAATTCTCTTTCTCTGGAACAGACTCCCCATCCATGTGAAGCAGAGTTAACCCCATCCTTTTCTAAGCGCAACTTGGACCAGTGGATTGTTAAATGGAAATTCACCCCGGTCTGTCTCATATGTCTCTGAGAGGCAGAGACAGTCAGTAAATCTCCACCTATATAAATCAAATTTGAGGGTCAGATTTGTTTTTTATGGCTAGGCTTATAAGGGCCGTAGTGGTCATTAGCCTAAAGCTATGAACCTATGGTACCAGTTCAGGGTGCATATAAAATAAATTTTCATACAGAAATAAAATATGGTGGCAAGTGAAATGTATCAGAATCAGCCAATCACACAGGCAGCAGCTCAGCCCAGCACACTACTATAAACTTTGCAAACCCCTTTCACTCTGTTTTTTCCAACAAACTCTACACCACCGGTGTACACAGATAAGGAAATTTTACCTGACAAAACTAACAAAATGACAGGGGCTGTTGTTGCTCTCATACATCAATATGTGCAAGAGGCTGAGGGTGGTGAGGATGTGAATGCTGATGACCATCCCACAGTGAGGAGGAGGAGAAGAGTGTACAGACCTAGGGTAATATACCAGGGCCTACATGAGCTGGAGATAGCAGAGCACTATAGGGTGGACAGGGACATTCTTGTTGAGCTGTGCCAGCCCCGCCTTACGCACAGAACCAACAGAGGGGAACCCATCCCAGTGGATACCAAGGTATGTGTAGACTTAAGAATACTAGCCACAGGTACCTTCCAAAGGGCAACTGGGGATATCATGGGGATATCACAGGCATCAGCATCCAGGATACTCCACCAGTTCCTGGATGCCATGTCAGCACATGCCGGTGAGCACATATATTTCCCCATCACCCGTGAGGCATTGACCAGCAGTATGAGTCTCTTCCACCAAATAGCAGAATACCCTCAGGTAGTGGATGCTACAGACTGCACGCACATACACATCAAAGCACCACCCAGTGAGCAGGGTAGGGTTTATGTAAACCACAAGGCCTTCCCCTTCATCAACTGCCAGGTCGTGTGCAATGCCCAGGGAATTATCTTGAATGTGTATGCTGGCAGCCCTGGAAGCTATCACGACTCCCACATCTGGCATATGATACAGCTGTACCAGTCATTGCCAGTGGGGGCATCCCATATGGCCACCTAGTGTGGTATGCTGGCTACGCACTGGAGCCATGGCTGATGACACCCCTCAGAAATGCAAATACACCTGAACAAGAACTCCATAATGAGGCACACACACAAACCAGAATCATAACAGAGCATGTGCTTGGCATGCTCAAGTCATGGTTCCACTGTCTGGAGATATCTGGTGGAGCCTTGCAGTACTCTCCAGCTACATGCACACAAATGTTCATAGTATGTGCCATGCTAAACAATATGATCCTATGGAAACAACTGCAGCAGAAACAGCACGGGGCAAGGCCACAAAGCCCCCAACGTTGCCAAGGCCATCTGAGGTACAGAGGGACTCAGAGTAGGAACCACCTGAGCCTACCCATGTGGGCAGAAGGAGGTGTGCACAGTATGCCCAGGTCTTGGAAAAGAGGCAACACATAGCACGTACACTGACATGATAGGGAACCAGGGAATAACACCTCTCTTTGACTCTGACATACAGTAAAAGGGATGCCAAACATGACACTTCCTGTGCTTTACCATGTATAGGGAGTGTACTATGTGCATCCAACATAGTCAGCCCTCCTGCACCATCCCCAATACTGGCCCAGTCACAAGGTAAGTCACTCTTCCTATCAATTACTGACTGAAGTAGTATGTTCTCATAGTTGTATCTATGGTATAGATGTGAGCATGCAAGGGAATCAGGCGGCTGAATGGGATGGCAGCAGATACTGGACACCTATATGGGCAGCATGAAATCCATAACAAATGCTGGTGGCAACACACTAGACAGTACTAGACAAGGTGACAAATTCCACTGCAGTACATGTGGTTGCCCAAATGTGTGTCAATAGGGCACACACATGCATGTCAGTGAGAATCACATACACACCACCAGCCACAGCCAGCAGGACAGGTGTAGATGACCATAAAGAAAGGCTGGGCTAAGGCCTGCAATTGATGGCAATAGTGAACACCCCCCTCTAGACCTACACAGACAGACTGCAACAGGTCTGGCAGTTGTATGTTAGTTTTGAAGGGTAAGAAGTCTGAAACTGAAATGTAGGTCAATAAAACCTAAGATCTGTACTCCACTGATATGCCTCCAGTCTGCATGATAGGTCAGAATACAAAATGATGTGGTAGCCAACAGAATACCGTAACCTGACATACCAGTACAGTCATAGCACAGTTTAAAATTGTCAGGTGTGCCCCCCCACAATCCTATGTAGACATGCAGTAACATGTAAGTGTGAGGAATAGTATCAGAGGAGCACAGATTACCCGAGATGACCCAATCTACATGATAGATTGCTGCATGTGTACAATATGCAGGGGTCTGTGTGTTAGGTTGTTGCATGTCTGGAAGTCGTCAGCATGTAGACATGGAGGGTTGTGTCTCGGTGGCATATGGGCAGTACTGTGGTTGACAGGGCCATGCTCCAACAACTGCAGTGCCAAACACAATGCTTCTCAGCAATACCCATGTCAGCAGTCATCCATACTCACTGTCCAGATGTCAATATCTGTCACCGTCTGAAAGATGGACATGCCATGAATCTGGGCCCATACATACACACAGTACACAAGTGGAAGTACCCTAGACAGAGTGCATAAAATTTAACTGTCAGCTACACACAACATTGGAATTGTACAGACAGGTTTGCAGCACATTAGTTGTATGTGTAGTATGGAATACTGATGTCATCTGGCCAATCACTGGCAGACAACACAAGGCACAGTTATGAAGTAATGAGAGACTGCATATGTCCCTTCATAAGGCAGCATAAGGGGAATGTCCCAGGTATATCTATGAGTCAGCTGCAAGTAGCTTCCATATCACACATGCACTCAGATCACCCTACCATCAGCCACAGGTTTATCACAGGTTATATCCTTGCTGTTGGGAATGAGTACAGTATGACCCCACTTCTGTATGGGAATACCCACAGAATGCAGCATGCTGAAGAGATGTCCTTTGCAAGTGTGTCCCTAGATTTAAGCAGCACCTTGCCTGCATCCAGACCAATGGATCAATATGGACAGGAACTATTGCCATTAACACCTTGCACACTTACCCTGTCACCCCAGGGGAATCCACTGGCTCCCTGTCAAAGGCTTGTGCCTCACCCATAGTGCCAATGTATGGTATCTCATGAGATCACAACTAGCAACCTAACACAGTCAAAAGAACAGAAATGCAAGACCATGTTTACAAATTCCAGTAGCATGCCCCCCATGTCCCACTGCATGAACTGTGGACCAATCCATAAATACCGTTGGGATGAAGGGTCAACTGTAGGGATGCTTCTCAGATATCGCTTGCATAATGTTAGGAAAAAGATAGAATACCAACAACATTAGCAATGAAACTATAATCTTAGGTGACATGAATATTAACTGGATCTCCATTCAGTCTCCCTCAAACCCACTTAACATCACCTTACATAACTTCTCACAACTAATCAACTCTATGACACACCCATCAAAAAATCTCTCCACCGGCAGTATCCTAGACTGGATCTTAGTATCTCATCCCCACTATTTCTCAGACAGTGGAACCCTTCCCGATCCCCTTGGTGACCATATACCCATCTTCACTCACCGACTCCCCTTAATCCAACATCATACCCATAACTATATTACAACACGTAATCATAAAAACTTTAATTCATCTACCTTTACTAACTCCCTAAAAACAATAAACTGGAATTGTCTAAAAACACTACCCTTAGATGATGCTGTTGCCCACTTCAACACCACATTCCTAAAACTACTAGATGTCCATGCTCCTCTAAGAACTAAAAGAATAAAAACTAAAACTGCTCTATGGCTCACCAAAAATACACTAGCTACTATGCGGAAAAGAGACAAAGTCTGGGCTAAATACCAGAAAAATAAGAACCCCCTCATCCATAATGAATATAAAACTCTTAGAAACAGGGTAAAAAAACTTATCATCTCTTGACAAAATTACTTCTTCACACTTCAAAACAACAACAAAACAAATCCTCAAAAATTCTGGAAAGGCATCTCCACTCTACTTCATCCCAGTAAAACAGTCACCCCATCCCCTGACCCTAATGCCACTGATATAGACTTAGCTACTCAATTCAATTCTTTTTTCATTGAATCTATTTCCAAATTAAGCTCTTCTTTCTCCTACAACACACACTCCAACTCACCTCCATCTTACCCCAACTACACTCAACCCAACACTATAACCAATGCCACACTCATATCTACTAACCCTTTACCATCCTCCTCCTTTCCTACTTTCATTCCCTCCACATCTTCCCCACCCCCTCTAATATACACCTGCTCTCCTACTCTCTCTCCTTCCTCATCCTTTTGACCCCTAACACCCCCTCTCCACACTCCCCTCCATTCTCACTAAAACCTATATCCACATCTACCATACAAAAACTCCTTCAGAAACTAAAACCATGCACCAATGCTCCTGATGACATTCCTTCTTACTTTCTTAGCTTAGCTGCTGAAGCAATTGCCTACCCCATTAGCATACTAATCAACCGCTCAATTCAAGAAGATATGGTTCCCCAAATCTGGAAAAAGGCCTTCATCAAACCTTTACATAAAGGTGGCAATAACAACAATGTTTCCAACTTCCGCCCCATTGCTATCCTATCTCCCATCTCTAAACTCTTGGAAAGGTGCATCCAACTTCAACTCCTACCATATCTCATAGATAACAACCTACTTTCTCCTACACAACATGGATTCAGACCAAATCACAGCACTATGACAGCACTCCTCTCCTTTCTAGAAACTGTAAATAGCTCCCGAAACTCTGGCCAAATTGTCTCTACCCTTCTACTTGACCTCTCTAAAGCCTTTGATACTATATCACATAGTCTGCTTCTAACCAAACTCTCCAAACTTAACCTATCTTCCTCTACTTTGAACTGGTTCTCTAGATACCTATCTAATAGACATCAAGCAGTCAAATGGAAAAAGGCAACCTCCTCATTTCTTAACACCCCGACTGGTGTCCCCCAAGGCTCCGTATTAGGTCCCCTCCTTTTCAATATATTTATAAATCACTTCCACAAAGCTATCCCTCTCTCCAATATCATCCAATATGCAGATGATTCCACCATTATCTGCACTGCCTCAACTATCCCTACTCTCATAAAGCTAACTCAGGATGCTTTTTCTACCATTGAACTATGGATGAAAACAAATCACCTAGCACTCAACCCCGCTAAAACCAAATTAATGATATTCACCCCTTCTAAACTCAACTCTCCCAATACAAACTCATTCTCTATTACTAGTGAGAATAACACTCCTCTGGAACTAGTGACAGAGACCAAATTACTTGGAGTCCAAATTGATAACCAACTAAAATTCAACTCCCATCTACAACTAAATATTAAAAAAAACCATCAAAAACTAGGGATGCTCTATCGACAAAAGCACTACCTTATAGCTGCCACTAAAATCACTCTCTCAACTTCCTTTCTTATTCCCTCCCTTCTATATGGAGCTCCACTACTAACTAATCTACAAATCTCACTGAAAAAACAACTTTCCTCCTGCTACAATAAAATCGCCAAGTTTGCTACCAACCAAAAGTCTTACACCCACCATTGCTCCTCTCTCCAACAACTAAAATGGCTAGAACTACCCCATCAGCTCTCCTATACACAACTATCCCTTGCTCATAAACTTAATTTCAACCCCTCCCTCTGTCCCTCCCTCTCTTCTGTGTTTAAAATGCACATACCTGATAGAATATTAAGGTCCAACAACCAAAATCTATTAGAAGTGTACAAGCCAACCCATCCCCCTGGCAAATATCTTCTCTCTCATGGGTTAGCTCGCCTCTGGAACTCTCTACCTCCATCTATCCATACTACCTCTAACCATTTTATGTTCAAAAAATCTCTTCATTCACATCTACTTTCCCAGTGGGAATGCTCTTGCTCCCACCCTACTTAACTACACTGAATATCTCCATTTCCTCTTACTCCTGCTTACACCCTTGATTTCTCTCTCTCATTATCCATAACTCCCACTTTCCTGTTATTACTATAGAATATGTAAGAATACTCTACACTCTACCTCTCATATGTTGAACTCTCTTTATGAAATAACTTTAGTAGAATTTTGAATTTATGTATAATCCCTTCTAATCTGCCATCAGTTTTTAACACTTACATTAATTGTAATTGTTGTGCATTGTATTTGTATTTGTCTACTGTGATTTACCTACTGTAATCTATATTGTCTGGAGCTTTTCTCCCCAGGACTCCATTGAAAACGGGTTCATTTTAGCCCAATGGACTATCCTGGTAAACCAACTGCAAATAAATAAATAAATAAATAAATAAATAAATAACAGAGTGGGGGATGTAGAAGCATGGATGTCATGGAATGTGTGAAGTCTGAAACTCTGATGTGTGCCCATACTACCCCTGCCAGCAAACCCAGTAATGGGTGGCTACAAACCTGTTTGTAAACCCCGATGTGAAGGGGAACTGAGCAGATATATGAGCCCTGCCTCTGTGTAACCTGGGTGAATTGGTACAGCTGAGAGGTACGGCCACAGCAGGATATGGCCATTCTGTTAAGACGCTATATGTACAAGAAGGGGATCCACAGACACCATAGTACCAAGGTGCTGGACCATTTACACAGACCCATCAGCAAGTGTCTGTAGCTATCCCTCCAGAATGGCAGGAGTGTGCAAGAATGTGTAAGCTGTGGACCACAATTCTAAACTCATCTTTATTCATCTTGTATTTCCCAGTAAATAACTGTGAGCAAATAATTATATCTGTCAGTAGTTGATGACATAATATATCACAGTGTAAAACAGTACATATGTCTGAATATCTCTGCTAACACCAACCATGTAACACAAGCAGCTCAGACAGCAATAGTTACAGTATACCTATCTGTCACCCATTGTGACTCCATATTGTCAACCTACCTACAGATATACTGCAGAAACAGGTTGCTAGCTGTATGTGTAGAATACCAAACCCTGGACTGGAGTACAGCACTACCTGGAATGGAGTCACACACTCAGTACAGACGGTCATACTGGGCATGCTCCTACACTTAGAGAAATGAAGCCCATGTCAGACAACACAGTGGACTATATCTGTCATTCGCAGATGTCTGTGCACACACACCAAATTGTACACCAATCATGCATCACAAACACATTGGATAAGAATACTCACACATATCCAAGGCCAACACACTATAATATGTCAAACATACACACACAGAGATATGGGGAAGAGAGAGACAGTGGCAGAGAGAATTCCATTCTGAGACCTGTCCCACCCACTACATATCCAATTGGCCAATATCACATGATGTGCTGATATCAATCACTGTACACATTCCTTTTGGTAGTCCTCAGCCCTATAGTGTCTTTGGTGCTTGTGATAACTGTATAACATGATAGTACAAATCAGTATTCATGTAGCATTTGTATATTCAGTCCTGTCAAATGTAAAGTTGTGTGTGACTGAGTGCGTGTGTCTGTTTCCAGAGGAATGATTAATGGCCCATTCACACACACTGCACTTCCCAATGCCCATGTTAGCACTCCTGATGATGTCAGTCACTTTGAAATAAACCATCGGCTAAGTCTCAACCCTATAAGGTCAATGGCACTCGTGATGACTGCGTAATACTGTAGTGCAGCAAACTAGTTAGGTAGGAGTCCTAAACCTGGTTTTGGCAACTGTGATAATGTGTGTGTGTGTGTGTGTGTGTGTGTGTGTGTGTGTGTGTGTGTGTGTGTGTGTGTGTGTGTGTGTGCGTGTGTGTGCGTGTGTGTGTGTGTGTGTGCGTGTGTGCGTGTGTGTGTGTGTGTGTGTGTGTGTGTGTGTGTGTGTGTGTGTGTGTGTGTGTGTGTGTGTGTTGGCGTGATTGCGTAATAACCTGATCCATTGCAGGATGGGTTTTGCTACATTTTCATATTGAGGACCCATATGTCCCAAAGTCACATTACAAGGCCAACAGTTGTCAAACACCGTAGAGGTTGTTGTAGACAATCCACAGCCATAAATGTATATATAGGCAACTATTATTATACCCAGAGATCTCTCGATACCCACAGATCATACACAAACATGCTTGGCTCTTTCTTTCCCTCTGTCTCTCTGTCTCTCTTTCTCTCTCTCTCTCTCTCTCTCTCTCTTTCCCTCTCTCTGGTAGATGTGGAAAAATGCATCTGTTTTGCATAGGCAGGAGCTTGACATTTGTAAGTAATGCCCATGATCAGCTGATGGCCTGTGCCTGAATAGGAGTCCTCCACCTGCTAATTGCACGTAGAACCGCTGTGGTATCATTCCTTATAGGTTCATAGGTTGGCACTAGGCTAGCAGTCCTAGGGCCTATACAAGCCTAGCTATAACAATTCCCTGGCTATTTCATCCCACACTATTTACTTCACTGGACCCCTGTTGAGCAGGGCGACTGACATGATCCCCGGGGTGAATTTCTTTTCTCCCATCCAATCGTCAAGGTTCCTTTTGAAGAGGGCCAAAGAGGCACTCTGCTTGACATGTATGGGCAGTCAATTCTAGAGTCTAGGGAGTCTCTCGGTCAGGAACCTATCCCTCCAGCATGTTTTGTTTATTGTGATGACAAGGTTTAGATCCCTGGAGTATGTGGCTCTGAGGGATTGGGATTTCTTTAAGTGTAGCATGTCCAACAGCTCTGGGTTTGACATGGCCTTGTATGTTAAACAGAGATCGCCTCTGAGTAGACGATATGCAACAGAGTATAGCTGGAGTTTTTTAAGGCGGTCAGTGTAGGGCATCTGCTTTAGGCCTGTGATTCTTTTAGTGAGGTATTTCTGCGGCCTTTCCAGTTGTTGCAGATGTCTTGAGAGGTACATACCAAATGGGGCGTTGTATTCTATAATGGGTCTAATGAGAGATGAGTACAGTGGGACAATGACCTCCTTTTTTCTGGATGAAAAGCCCTTAGTGATGAGGTGTGCCACATAGAAGGATTTCCTGACTGTTGTGGCAATGTGGTTATCAAAGGTGAGACCACTGTCCATCTGTGTCCCTAAGTCTCTTATCACACTTTTGGTGTTTAGTGTACTGCCACCTATGTGGTAATTCACTGGTACATGTTTTTTCCCAAAGAGGATAACTATACATTTCTTGGCATTGAGCTTGAGCCCATGGCTCTGGCACAAAGCATCTGTTTCTGTAAGGCCCTTTTGTAGAGTATCCACATCATTCCTATAACCAATTGCATGGAAACACACTCCTATAATTAAGTACTGCAAGTGGATGTTGGCCTTTCTCCTTCACTGTGAGCAGGACTTCATGTGGGTGTGTGACAAACAGCATCACAGAGGGTAGTTTGAAATACCTCTTTCAACAAATACTGTGGAGACAGGCCAACAAACTGGAGAAGGATGTTCCAGACATGAGGACAGAATGTAAGTATTGCTGTTTTACATTTGAAGTAATGTTGGTTTAACAGGGTTTGCGTGGATATAGCTGTTCTGCATGACTTAAAGTCTGGCATGACAGTGTTATGTAGTTGAGAAAACTCTCACCTGTACGGCTATCTACAGACTGGCCAGAGTTTGGAGTCTTAAATTTGGTGTGTTACTCACATATTTTCTGTCTTTATAAATGCAGTAGCATACTCTGATGATTGTAGTCAGTAAATGGTAACATCCATGTATGTTACTGGCTTCATATCCTTCAGAAGAGATATGTCACAACAAATCCTGTTACACCAGCAATGTTCTCACTTTATAACTGCAATATGTCAATACTGGCCCTGTGTTCGTGCCTCTGTCCCCCAAGTCTGTCACCCTTTGTTCATATGTCATGCAGTTAAGAGGTGGATATGTACAGTATACCATTATTTACTGACATAATTCCTGATATTAAGCCAGTGATGTATCAGACTGCCAGACATGCAATGTATAGGAGGCCTAATATTTGAGGACAAAACCAGGATATTCTGTTGTAGTCTGTACAGTAGTGAGGTCTGTGTAATTCTGGTGATTGTTGACAGAGTGTCTGTATTATGTAGCCCTGTATTGCGATTATGTTATTTGGCCTGTGTACAGACTGGGGTAGATGTCAGTGTTCTTGGTCCTGTT
Source organism: Protopterus annectens (assembly GCF_019279795.1). Taxonomy (NCBI): domain Eukaryota; kingdom Metazoa; phylum Chordata; order Ceratodontiformes; family Protopteridae; genus Protopterus; species Protopterus annectens. The sequence continues at coordinate 1,799,774,903 of NC_056737.1, forward strand.
CCAGCTGATGTTGCATGCAGCTCCAGTTTTTGATACCCTATCAGCCTAGATGTTTGTAGGGCCAGAGTGAGATATGTCCCATACCACAGTCAGGCATCAGACTACACTGTGAATTGGGCCAGTATATGTAGGGTTAGCATGTGAGTGGCAAACATGATGATGACTGTTGTTCACACTGTCCATATACTGTACTATTACTCAGGCTTACCATTATGTGATTCTGACTGTGTTTAGATTGCTTATGAGTATGCACTTTCACACTGGTGTCTGTTACTCTGTGCTGTTACATGTCTGTAGTGCCTGCTATATTAGCAATTACATGTGTATTCTCCCATAGGTAAATTGGGTTAGTGTTGTGGCAGTCTGCCTGTAGTATAGACAGTGCTTTGTGACATGCCTAATAGCTCAGTGTATTTACCCTAGTGTGATGTTATGTGCAGATATTTGTCAGATGTACTGTTGCCTGGCCAACATACGTGTTGTGTATTTTTGACAAAGCAGTGGGCTGCTGTGAAGATGTATGTCAATAACTAGCTGGAAGTATGTGGCTTGGGACCTCTGATCCTCTAGTTAATATGTGTTAGGACAGAAAGGAGGGTGTGAATGCATCAACTGTGTCAGCTTATATAGTCCAGTATGTGTGATATATCCCCATTTTCATGGCTTTAAAGATCCCCTTTGTCAGGCTTGTTCCACATTTCTTGCACTAAGGTGTTCTGTGTATACCTCCTGACTGACTGACCAGATTGTTTCAGACTGTCCATGTTTATTGCTTATATTTCTTCTGTGTTCCACAGGATCATTACTGTGATTTGTGTGGTACTTCACTATGATGATTTTATGATGTCTGTCAGCAACTGATGGTGTACATGTCAGCTTAAGAAGAGCCTTCCTTCACAACATGTATGTTGACACAACCCCTGTCACTGTAGCAACATTCTACATTTATAACTGCAATACGTACATTATGTTCCCTTGCACTAAGAGGTTGAGAGTTATGGTGCTGAGGTACGACTCCACTAAATGTCATGGGCATATGTTTTATATAGATTTATATATATATATATATATATATATATATATATATATATATATATATATATATATATATATATATATATATATGTATGTATATATATAATATATATATATACACATATATATATATATATATATATATATATATATATATATGGGTTTCATACTGTTCCCCGAATGGCCGTTTCACTGAAACTGAAATGGCCGGGCATACTTTCGCAAAAATGCTTTTCACAAAAAAAGCACTTTCACTGAAGTATGCTGAAAACTAAGAGTAATTATGGGGGAATGGCTGTTGCTGAGATCGTAGTAGAGCGGGGATAAGGAAATATTTCCTTTTCCCCACTGTAGTGCGATCTCAGAGTGAGAATATAAAAGTAGGGGGGGTTTGCCTCCCTGCATAAACATTAGTTGTGTGTTTTTTGCTATTTTTTTTTTTTTTTTTTTTTTTTTTTTTTACTTTTTTGAGGGACTTTAGCAAAAGTGCTTTTTCGGTAAAAAGCACTATGTGTGTGTCTGTATGAATATTTGTTTATATATATATATGTATATATATATATATATATATATATATATATATATATATATGTCATTATGTGTGTAAATATGAGTGTTGCATATACCTTTTCAGATGTATCCCACCATATTAATCTGAAATGTGTAAAATTACATATGAGAACATGACTGATTCAACACTATTTTCACTTACACGTACTAAACAATTGTAGTAGTCAAAGCAGTTGTCCATTGTTATTCAGTTTGTGTACTGAATGATATATTTGAATAACCAACAGACATCTTCACTGCCTAGTGATTAAGTGCTGTGACTGTAGTGTATGGGGTCCTGGGTTCAAGCTTGCATGGGCTATTTATTTTGTTGCTGGGCAAAACAAGGGCTGATTGGGACAGGGTGATTAAGCCACTTTAAAATGGCTTTAAGTGTGTTTGTGCAGGTTTGCATGAAGCTAAGCACTGCTAACATACTGTTAAATGAATAGGTGCTTACATCATGTAGGCTTCACTTACCAGTTCACAAATCTGCTTAGCATTTATAATTAAGCAATGCTTACACCTGCTAAGCATAGCTCAACCCTGGTAATCAGTGATCACATTCTAGTCTGATAAAATAGCAGGGTTCATAGGTTCATAGGTTTATACTAGGCTATCTGCCCTAAAGCATTTATAAGCCTAGCCCACATTTTTGTGGCTTACGCCAGCCCTTATATGAAAAAATACTGTGCCCATTAGTTTGTTGTGCCTCTGTCCAGCAGTGACACAGAGATGATTCCCGGGATAAACCTTCGATCTCCCATCCACAGGTCAAGATTTCTCTTGAACAGAGCCAGCGAGGTGCTCTGCCTCACATGGATCGGGATTTTATTCCACAGCATAGGGAGTCTCTGAGTGATAAATCTATCCCTCCTTCACGTCTTATTTATATCCGTGCTAAGGTTTAAGTCGCTTGCTCTAGTGGTTTTGGTGGATTTGGATTTTTTGAGGTGGAGCATGTCCATTAATTCCAGGTTGGACATGGCCTTGTATGTCAGGCACATGTCACCTCTGAGCAGACGGTATGCAACTGAATAGAGCTGGAGTTTCTTCAATCTGGCAGCATATGACAGATTTTGGAGTCCCTTTATCCTTTTGGTGAGGAACTTTTGGGGTCTCTCCAATTGCTGCAGATGTCAGGTTAGATACATCCCGAATGGGGCATTGTACTCGATCATTGGTCTGATAAGTGAAGAGTACAGGGGAACAATGACCTCACTAGATCTGGATGTGAATCCCTTCATGATCGGGTGGGCAATGTAGAAGGTCTTTCTAACCACTTTAGCAACGTGAGTGTCAAAAGAAAGGCCACTGTCAACCTGGGTCCCCAGGTCCCTGATAACCTCTTCTGTGCTTAGTGGATTGCCACCTATATGGTAGCTTGGGGTTACCTTGTTTTTCCCAATGGGTATGACTATACATTTTTTGGCGTTTAACTTCAGGCCATGGCTCTGGCACCAGCTATCTGTTTCCGTGAGTCCCTTCCGAAGGATATCCGTGTCCGATGCACTTTCCACTATGGCCAGTTTGCAGTCGCCTGCAAACTTTTTCAGCCAAAGTCCTCCCATGTTGGCCTGTACTTCTGAGAAGTAGATGCCGAACAATAGGGCAAGGACCGAGCCCTGTGGGACACCACTTGTGACCGGCTTGGAGTCTGACATAGCGCCAGCAACTCTAACCCTGTGGGTTCTGTCCTTAAGCCAGTTTGCAACCCATCTTGTGACATATGGGTTTACATTTAAGCTGGTAAGTTTTCTACAATACCCGAGTAGGGTATTGTGTCAAGGAAACCTTTGCAAGGTCAAGGTAGGCTGTATGGACTGCCTTTCCCTCATCAATGGCCTTGGTGACTGTTTCAAGAAGTCGACCAAGTTCAAAAGGCATGATCTGCCCTTGAAGCCAAACTGGGTCGGGTCCAATGTCTGCAAGTCCCTATATCTTTGTTTATGAGCTCCATTATGATCCTCTCCATAGATTTGCAGACTAGACTTGTTAAGCTTATGGGCGGTAATTACCAGGGTCCAGAGGCACCGCCTTTGTGGAGTGGGACCACAGTTGCCGTCACGCCACTCCTTGGGCACGTATCCTGTGGTAAGGCTGAGATTAAACAGCTGCCTTATGGCGGGTTTAATTCCTCATTTAGCTTGTAGCACACAGCCGGGGACACCATCCGGTCCCATTGATGCTGTGTTTTTAGCTTTAGAGAGCAGCTTTCACCTGCGCATTTGAGATGTCTGGGAGGCTACACTCTGCTGGGATAGTTATCTCTCCTTTAGGGGAGAGGGGTGAAGTTTGCACTGAACCTGTCTGCCAGTATGTTGGCAATGTCTGTGGGTTCAGTGATTTTTGTATCATTTTGGACTAATTCTGAGCATATCTGGGAGTTTCCACCCAGGTTCCTAACATAGCTGAAAAAGGCCTTATGATTTTCCTTTGAATCCATGGCAATTTTTCTCTCAAAATTGGCCTTAGTTGATTTTATGAGTGCTCATTTTTTACTAATAATGATCAGGGTGACTTCCCTTTTATGGATTTTGTTCTATCATGTAATAGCTTTCTCCTCTTATTGTAAAGTTTGTTAATGGCTGGGGTCCACCAGACTGGACGTTTGCCCTTTTGGAAAGAGTCTTGGTTTTATTTGGGATTGCCTGATCCATGCAGTCCTGGAGGTGTTCATAGAAGGCATTTGTAAGGGCTTCCAGCTTGAGTTGTGGTTTCCACTGGCTCAGGGGCCTTGAAGGATACCACACCAGTCTTGAGTAGTGTGAAGTTTGCTTTAGAAGTTCTTCACTGTGGTCTTTTTGTTTGGGGTGGGGTGGGATGTGGATTTCCAGTGAGATTAGTTTATGATCAGATCTCACCAATGAGGGATATACTTCGTGTGGAGCATTTTGTCCCCATGTTTGTGATAATGAGATCTAGTATATTTTCTCCTCTCGTGAACAGTGACTAGCTGTTCCATGGCATTTGAATTTATGAACTACAGGAACCATTGGGCTAGAAAGTTAGGGCTTGAGTAATGTTCCCAGTCTATATTGGGTAGTTGAAGTCACCCAATATGATGGTGTTTGGAGATACATTTATACCCTCCAGTGTCTTCAGGAAGGCTGTGTGGGGTTCCTGAGTTTGAGAGGGTGGCCTGTAGCATGCTACAATTTGTAGAGCAGTTTTGCCTATGGTTAGTTGCACCTGGATGGTTTCGAAGCTTGATGCGTTGCCACCAACCTGGAGGTGTGGATATCCTTTATGAATATGGATACACCCTCCTTTGTGGTGTGGTCCGGTTTTGGGGCCAGAACGCATGATATGAGGTAAAACCTAATAGTGCCGGGGTGCTCTCAGGAGCCTTGAACCAGGTTTCAGTTACAGCACAGACATTGATGTTCTCCATACTGAGAAGGGCCTCGAGTGTGTGCATTTTGAGATTTTAGACTTCTGGCCTTGAGCAGCATTACCCTCAGTTTCTTCCCATTTTTGTTTTCTAGGGTGTTAGGTTTAGAATTTGAGCCTTGCCTAAAAAAGGCACTATGGGGGTGGCAAGAGCCTTAGCCAATATCCGGAATCCCAGGGGTGACAGGTGCAAGCCGTCCCTTGCGAAGCAGCGTGGCTTGTCAAGCATGTCATCCCAGGCAGACAGATACTGGATCCCCTTTGAATGACACCAGACATTAAGCCAATTGTTAAAGCTGATCATCTTGTCTCTATATTGTGGCATCATTCTTGGTGAAGGAAGGATACTGCTCAGGGTCAGGGTCATACCTGCCTGGGCTACATAATCAGAGAGCTCCTCTATGTCTCTTTTCATGTAGTCCAGGGAGGTACGCTCAGGTTCACACCAGCATGGACAATGACTGTGTCATATTTGTACTTGCCGTGGGTGACCAGAGTGCTTGTGTTATGTGGATTCTAGCCTGATAGGCAGCTTACTGTGACCCTCTCCTTGTTCAGCCTGGTGAGTGGGACGTCAGTGTGTCTGACTATGGAGTCACCTATGACAAGTATGTTTGGTGTTGTATTTGGCCTTAAGGGCTGTGACTGCTTTGCACACTGCTTTTGTGGTTTATGTGCTGCTTGTGGGGTGTCTTGAGGTAGCAGTTGTTTGGGTGTCTGCTTTGGAGGCCTCTGCTGTTTAGGTAAATTTTTACTCAGAGCCTCCGAGTATGTCTTTGTGTGTTTATGTGTTTGATTCAGTGGTGTGGTAGCATTATGTCAGGCTGGTTTTGTGGTGTGTGTAGTTGCCTTCTCCTCCTGTCTGGTCTTGCCAGTCCTGAGTTGAGAGAGCTCAGCCTCCAGTTTGGCTAAATAGCTGCATCTCTTGCAAGTATTTGTGTTATGTGGGAGGAGGAGAGGGTTGTCTGTGTACATGAGGCAGTTATAACATTGCCTCAAGATTCCCAGATTCACCAGCTGGACCGGAGAGGAGATTGTCAACTGACCTTTGGACATGCTAGAATAATATTGGGAATTCCTTAATAATTGAAAACAAGGGCCAGTGGGGAGTGAGGGTGTAGTGCTTTTAATTTTTAGTGCTGACTTATGTAATTGCTATAGTGAGCAAGTGCCAGGTAACTTGAGTGCAATGTGTTACAAGTAACTAAATGCAAAAACGACAAACAGTAACTTTCTTTCAAGTGAAACAAGGAACTAGTACAGTAAGCAGTGCAGATATCACTAGTGATTCACAGAAGTGCTGAGAAGCTGCGTATTAGGTGGAATTAGCTTCCAGGGAAATAACAAGCAAACAAACAGCAAGCATATAAACAAAGCTAGATTCAGCAGGCCTGGATCTAGTCTATGATAGAGCAAACAAGGTGTACCAATTTCAGTAAGATACAGTTCAAATATTCAGGCACTATAAACCTTTAACCAGAAATTCCCAGCTCAGAAGGGCAGAGTCCAGCCTCTTCTCCCACAAGAGTGCAGACCACAAAACTTTTTAATGTAAAATAACTGGCCTGAAGCCCAAGTGCCTAAACCAGAACTAATACCCTTGGACACTGGGCTCTCAATCAGCAGTTCCCAACTTAGAAGGATGAAAGCTACCTGTCCTGCCACCACAGTGCTTGCCACAAACCTTCCTAATGACATATGTAATAAGTGTATTTCCTTACCTATACATAACATGCTTCTATGTGCTGTCATTACAGTTGCAAGGGGTGTGAGTATACTGTATGGGACACCTGGGTATACATGGGTAGTACCACAATGGTTTACTTTCATAGGTGCTTTCTGCCCATGGGAGAACAGCAGATCTTCGAAAGGATGTTTACAAAGTTCACAAATGAATGAAAAATGCTTCAAATGTGCAATGAGTGAATGCACAGTGATATTTGCTCATTGTAGATTCAGCATTTTGGGTACGGATTGCACTATAGCAGGATCAGAAAATGGACCCTTTCCCCACTGTAGTGCAATCTCAGAGTTAGTTTATTAAAGTAGGGGGTGTGGGGGGTGCAGGGGGCTTGCCCCCCTGCATTACACTTCATTACACTTCCTGTTTGACTTTTGTGTTTAAAAATCAGCGAATCTGCTTTTCCATTTGCTGATTTTAGAACATTGGAAACTGTCGCGGTTTTGTGTTTCATGCTTATGATTCAGTCATATGGGCATTTGCAAGAGTGTATTTCGGCTATGTAAAGGTAAACCTACCACAA
>NC_056737.1:1799787143-1799912143 GCF_019279795.1 Protopterus annectens
TACTGCCGATGTCACTGCCACTACTGTAGCATAATGCTGGATGGCCACGTGGACCCCGAGCTGATTGTGATGCTGAGCTATGTCCACGCAGCTGCCACCTCTCCCCTGCCAAACATTCAAGCACAGATATTCCACGGCTGATGAGTGCCCCAATCTCACCCAACCCTCTCTCCATGATCTCATTGCCCTCACACCTGGCTGCAACTGGGTCCTGGAGACAGCCTTGAACACCAGGGAGATGGTCCGTCACAACCCTGTGCAGTTGTCTGATGTTCCATTTATTACGTGCCTGTGCATCTATTACAGCCCGACATGTGCCTGGTAACTGCCACATTGGCACTTGCTATATGGGCTGGATGGGCAGCAATCCTCCTTCATCCACCCCTGCCCATCTGCCTGTGTGTGACCTCGCCAGCAGTCTGGCTATGGCTAGTGGCTGGCTGCTCACTTGCCACAGTCTCCACACTTGCATGTCCTGTGCCTGCACCCAGCTGTCCTTCACTTGTGGCCACTGGTGACAGGGAATGTGTGGGCATTGTGACCGTGTGTGAGGATGGGATTGGCAAAGGTGGAATGCCAACCGGTGACACAGCTGCAGCCCATAACAACCCCACCTGTGTCCCACTATGGTTGCCATCATGGTCAGAGTAGCCAAACAAGCTAACATCACCTGTATAGCGGGAGGGACTGGGACCACCATGCCAACCTATGAGGAAAAGACAAGATATGTATATTACTAACATCATTATACAGTTTGCTATCATATACACACACTCTCACACACTCACTCTCACACACTCACTCATACACACACACACACACACACACACACACACACACACACACACACACACACACACACACACACACACACACTCACTCAGACATGCAGACATGCAGACACACACACACACACACACACACACACACACACACACACACACACACACACACACACACACACACACACACTCACACACATAAGGTGTCCTACAGGCATTACACAGACCTCACATTAGGCAGAGGGTGACAGTCATGACACACACCCAGACCACAACAGACACACTCTAGACAGGCCCTCAACATCATGCAGTGCATACCTTTCAACTTATGTTTACTACTACTGTACACCACTGGGATGTGTGTGTCTTTAATAGGTGTTAAGCCTTCACCTAGAACACACTGCACCCATGTAGACATCAGTGCTGTTTAGCTGTATAGCACTGTCGCAAAACCTAGGGAACATAACTACAAACTGTACAGAGTTTTCACAACTAATTTGATATGTGGGTCATCCTCCCTGTCTGCTGCACATACCTCCTTTGTTGGCCTGGTACATTACTGATTTGACCAGTGGATTGGTGACCCTACTTTTAATGTCATACTGTGATTTCCAGTTGTCATAACCTGCAATACATGTATGTGAAAACAAGGGCATTTCCTCAAACAACTTCACAAACTGACAGTGGATATAGTAAGTGTACACACCCCTCTTAACATGCAAGGGTTTTGTGACATATCACATCAGACCACATGCATATTGCCATGAGATTTCCACCATTTTGTAAGACATGTAACCTGTGGATTCTGAATGAGAAACATACACATCAGGTAGGGGTGGCATATCATACATTAGTATTACAATAGCTGGCTTGCGAAAGGTGCACACCCATAAACCAATACTTTGGCAAAGCACTTGCTGTTCTCAGTACAGCAGTCAGTCCTCTTGGGGTGGTGTTTCTCAGCATGGAACATCTCAACATGGCAATATTTGTAAACTCTCCCGTGACAAACAACTCCAAATCTGTCCAATTGCAAGGCCATCCCCTGTACACAGCACTTGTTAGGTGAACACACAGACTGTGTTTCATATGTAGGTGTGACCTCTGGCTTGGCCTCAGCAGACTGTTGATTGTGTTCTTGTGAATACATCCTTTTGTTCATTTGGATGTAGGGTGTGGCTCATTGTTGTGTGTAATGTTGGGATACCTCCCCATCCACACAAGACAGATCATAGCCAAAAGGGACTGGTGTTTGGAAGTGGTCATAATACAATCTGAATTGGCTACAGCCCCAGTTCAAGCTGGTGGACAGCAAACCCAAAGCAGGACACTGCCATCATCCTGCTTCACTGTGTGGGTAGTGCTGTTCTGCTGTTGTGCAGTGCTGTTACTGTGCCAAACTAACATGACCAAATTGTACACAAAGAGAGTTCAACCCTGGTCTCATAACACCTTCACACATTTCCACTCATGCATTTTGAAAAGTTGATGTATTGTTGTCCAGACGTTACCCAGAACTGGCTGTTGTGTGTTGTGAGAAACAGCTGCCATCTTCAAAACACACCCTATACCCAACACACGTGGAGTCCATGGAAGACTGTTGTGATATGTAGTACACACCCAGTACTTGCCAGAGATGTCTGATACCCCTTCACTTTTACTGTATGGCTCCTGGCAGCCTCCCTGGACATTTCTGGGATAATCTTCCCAACATATGTGTAGGGATGTCCACCTCTTCAAACTGTCACTGTTGCACCATCTCTTGTACACCTTTTGATGACTATCTGCACTGTGTTCCATGGTATGTGCAATGCTCTCTGTATGTGTCCATAGCATTCAATCCCTTTGCAGCATGATAGGCTGTATGCAAACCATGGCTTTTGCTGTAGCAGGCAACTGTGAGTCTGTGTTGGGATAATCTTGGTATGTGAGCTGACTGTTATATGCAGGTACTGCAGGAGTCCATGATTGATTGCAGGTGTGTACCCAATCTGATCAACTGCTGTGGTTGTATCACACACTGATATACCCCAGTATGAGCTTTCTCCTGTCCACACTTATGCGTCTAGCTTCTTGGACTGTTTCCACTTCACATACATGTTCCCTTACCAGAATTGTATGTTTCACATTTACATTGTACAGATTATTGGTCACATGATAGGTTGCATGGCTTTGGTCTCGTGTACTGTGCTCACATTGTCATATCTCGCACATATCTGGCATTGTGACATGTGTGTACACCTTTTATATGCACTGTCTCACAGTATTGTATACAACATGTCCCTACTATTGGCACTCTGTCCCCACATTTTGCCAATCATTATGCAGATGTCCTGCAATAACAGGTTTGTGAGATATGCTACTGATATGTGACATCTCATGCAAATAGGCCCCTGTGATATCATGCAGTGAATCCCACCACAGGTGATCTTGCAATACATGCAATTTGCTGACTATAACAGTTCAGTGCATGGCCATATGCATGCCCTTAAAATGCTTGGGGTGCTGGTAAGCCACAACAGGAAGATCTCATGCTTACTGGCCTCAGGCTGCTGTGCTTCATATTGATGCGAGGTACCTAGGTAATGTGACGGAGAGGTATTGTCAGCAGCTTCACAATAGCCATCAGTCCAGGAGCAATGCTACATGTATGCGCAGGTACAGTCTGCATTATGATATTACACTATTTGCTATTCTTCACCTGAAATGGGCACATGTATGCATTACTAAACCCCAACCAGTGCTCTATTTTGCAATGACATCTGTACCTAAAGACTGTTACTACACAGTTGAAATGTAACTTCAGTACACTGATGTGGACTTTTGCCCTGCCTGGACGCTCCTCGCCAGTTTCCTGGGTGGCACCCACCTCCATGACAGCTACATCTTGTAGTGGTTGTTCTCTGTGGGCCACCCCAAGGTTGGCAAGGCGCTACTCCATTGCTATAAGTGGAGCCTCTCTGGCTGGCCCCTCACCAGTAGCATAATGGTCCCTCACCATCACAGCAGTCAGTTGATGTGCACGCTGAATCAGGTCAATTGCTCTGTGCCTGATCTGGTTGTACGTGCGGCCATGGTTCCACAAGGTGTTCACTCTCTGTGAGAGGTCTTCCCAGAGGGCTGTTCTCTCCCGCTGATGTTGGCAACCCCGACTGAAGAGGATGTGGTAGTGTTCCAGGATAGTCTCATTTATGTCTGCTGTCTCCTGGACATCATAGGCTGGAAGCTTCTGCATCACACCTGAAAGACATAAACAGGGAAAAACACATTACAGGACATTAGACATTGTCCATGGTTCTTTACAGAGACAGCTCACTGGTAATGAGTATCAATAGTCACAACATTACATCAAATTATACTCCAGTACCTAGCAGCATTGTATGGACATGCATAGCATTATGTGTAGGTAGGCAGTTTGCACCTAATTAATGGTGAAGGTAGGGGTGCATGTGGTGTGCATATGCTTCTATACTGATGTTGAGCCATGGGGGTGATGTTTGTCCTAAACATGTCCAAAGCAGGTTGTCTTTAGCTATGGTGTGTGTGTGTGTGTGTGTGTGTGTGTGTGTGTGTGTGTGTGTGTGTGTGTGTGTGTGTGTGTGTGTGTGTGTGTGTGTGTGTATGTGCTGTGGCTGATCGCCATTACAGGGTGGGTTGGATAGCTCCCTGTGAGACCACAGACATATGTGAGGATGGCATTCCGACTGCCCTCAGTGGATGTGTCCTATTTGTACTCACAGTCAGCATTACATTAATGCACCTGTGACCTACTATGCTCAATCAGACACAGGTCGACATGCTGCTCAGATGGTGACTTCTCCTACACATATGGTGGTGGAATGAAGAAGTACAGTGGAGTATGCAGAGAAAGGTGTTGGCAAAGGAGAAGTGGGATTGAAAGACAGATGTATGAGTATAAAGAGATGGGGTGCATGGCAAAGGGAGTGTTGGACAATGCTATGAATGTGGAGTCTGACATACAGATGTGGAGTCTGTGGTTGTATGTAATGTTGGACAGCACAAATGGTGTACAGGGCCTGTAGCTATTGACTAGACAGAGGTACATATCTAGGAAGGATGTGCAGCACAAAAGGCTGATAAAGGAATATGGGTGAAACATACAAGCTAGGAGTGTGTTTAGAACATATGGAGACATCACTTTGATGGCCTGTTCCATGAGGAAAACTGGGGAGGGAGGGAAGGTTGGCTGAGGTGGGTAGGTTAATCAGGAGATGCAACAGATTATCAAGGAGAATGTAAGGGTAGCTATGAGGGGGTTTAACAGTGGAAAGGCTGTTGTTCCAGATGACATACCTGCGGATGCCTGAAGGTGTTTCTGAGACATGGCAGTGGTATTTTTAACTGGATTGTTTACTATATTCTTGGAAAGTGAGAGGATGTGTGACATGTTGGTGAATAAGTATGGGTACTGCTTATCTGAACAAGGGTGGTCTGCAGAGCTGTAGTAACAAGTGAGGGATAACATTGATCAGTCACAGGATGAGGTAATGGTAAAGGGTGGTGGCAGCTAGGTTGAGAACATGGTGATGACTGATGATTTGCAGTATGGTTTCATGCCAGGTAAGAGTGGTACAGATGCAAATGTTGATCCACAAGTGTTGATGGAGCTCTGCACTGAGGCTGAGATGCAGCTGCATTGTTTCTATGTGCACCTACAGACAGCATATGACATGCAGCTTGGAGAGTAGTTGTGGTATTACATGTGGAGGTCAAGGGTGCCAGAGGAGTCTGGCAGATACCTACAAGATATGCAGGAGGCTAATGTGACAGCAGTGATTTCCGCTTTTGACATGACAGGTGGATTTAAGGTGGAGGTGGGAGTACATCAGGGGTCAGCTGTGTGTCCGTTCACATTTGCAGTGGTGAGGGACAGGTTGACAGACATGACAGAGGCCCCTGTTGACTGTGCAGTTTGTAGATGACATTGTGGTCTGTAATGAGATTAGGGGACAGGTTGGGGAGACCCGGAGGAGGTGGGGTTATGTTGTAGAGCAGGGAGGAATTATTGTCAGCAGGACTAAGTAAGAATACATGTGTGTGAATGGGGTGGGGGATAGAGGAATGGTGACAACGCAGGGCATACAGTTTGGAAGGTGGATAGGTCTAACTACTTAGGAACACCAGTTCAGAGTCATGGGCAGTGTGGAAGAGAAGTGTATGAGAGAGTACAGGCAGGTTGTGTCTGGTGGGGAGGGGAGTCAGGAGTTATTTGTGACAGACAAGTACCATTAAGAGTGATATGTAAAGTCTACAGGAGGGTAGTGTGACTGGCTACAATTATATTGGTTGAACACAGTGGGATTGTACAGACAGGCAGGACTGGACACAGCAGAGTGTGGGATTTTCACATTTGCACTGTGTGTGATGGGGGGATAGGATTAGAGACGTATGTTAGTGGGTCAGACCACATTGAATGGGGCCTCAGCTGTATTCTATGTCACTGCAGACAGAGATGCTATGGCCATAGGTTCTGCTCAGCGATATGTCCGTACAGCAAGTCTTGTTGGGACATGTATATCAAACGTCCTATTTCCCATTATTACATACCCCCTACTGCAGTCCATTACATGCATACTTGTTTGACATACCTGTTTTCTCTCTCTCTCTGATGTAGATTGTATGTCTGTTTTGCAGAGGCAGTAGCTTGCCTTTTGTAGGTACTGGTCAGGATCAACTGATAGCCTGTGCATGAATTGGAGTTCCAGACTTGTTATTTCCCTGTGGAACTGCTGTGGTATTATTCCTGTAGCCAATTACTTGGAAACACAGTCCTATAACTGTGTATCTCATGTAGGCGTTGGACCTTTCTTTGCCTGTGAGGAAGTTTTCATGCATGTGTGTTACACACAGTATCACAGAGGGTTTTTCTACTAACGATGTACAACTGAGACTGTGAAGACAGCCTAATTCACCAGGGACAATTGTTCCGGACACAGGGACAGACTGTGAGTATTATTATACAATTGAAGTACTGCTGGTTTGACAGGGTTTGTACGGATATGGCTGCTCTGCATGATTTGCAGTCTTGAGAGTATTATGTGGTTGACATAGCTCAGACTGCCCAGAGTTTGTACTGTTATTATCAGTGTGTTACTCACACATTTATTGAATTTGGAAGGTCAGTAGCATACTCTGTAGGATAGCAGGCCGTAAATGGTAACATCCATGTTTGTTTCTGACTTTATATTGCTCAGAATAGATATGTAACAATAAACCCTGTTACACCAGCTATTTTCTCAGTTTATAACAGCAATATGTCCATCCTGGACCTGTGTTTAGGCCTCTGTCCATGAGTATGTCAAACTTTCAACATATCTCATGCAGTCAGAGGCATAGTGATATGGTATATCATTACTTAGTGACGTAATTCATAATATCATCCCAGTTAGGTAGCAGACTGACAGATATTTTATGTGTAAGAGGCCTTATATATGATGAGAAGGCCTTGACATTCTTTGGGAGTGTGTACAGTTGGGAGGTTGGGAGGTATTTGTATTTCTGGCTATTGTTGATAGACAATCAGGATTGTGTAGCAGTGTATTGTGAATGTGTTATTTCTTGGTGGGTAGACGTAAGTGTTATGTTTCCTTTCCTATCTGCCTTTGCATGCGGATCCAGTTTCTGGTGCTCTATCAAGTGTTGCATTTTTGTAGGGTAAGACTGTGACATGCCCCATAACACATTCAGGCATCATACTACACTGTGTATTGGGCCATTATATGTAAAAGTAGTGTGTGAGTGTCATACATGCTGACAGTTTGGTTCACACACTGCTTATACTGTATGCACCTTCACACTGGTGTCTGTTTCTCAGTGCTGCTACATCCCTGGAGTGTCTGGTATATTTCCAATACATGTGAATTCCCCCATAGCAAGATTGCTTTTTTGTTGTGTCAGTCTGCCTGTAGTTTTGATATTGCTTGATGACATGGCTAGCAGCTCAGTGTATTTTCCATAATGTGATGTTATGTCCAGATATTTGGCAGATGTGTAGTGTTACCTGGCCCCCATAAGCGTTGTGTATGTCTGACATATCAGTGGGGGGATGTGAAGATTTACATGACTATCTCCTGGGAAATCACTGGGATTTGGACTTGTGCTATTCCACACAATAGATGTTGGAACAGACAGGAGGGTGTTACTGTATCACATGTGTCAGCTCACCTACACCAGTATATCAGATATGTCCACATTTTCATGCCCCCCCACACACACACTTTGTCAGGCTTGGTTATGCTTTCTTGCACTAAGCTGTTCTGAAAATAAATGTCACCAGCCAGGTTGTTCCAGACTGTCCACATTTATTGCCCATATTTCTGGTCTGTTGAACAGTATCATGTTATTCCTTCCTGTGGTGAATCACTGTGATCATGTGGGGATGTCTGTCAGTATATGATGACATACATTACAGTTTCATAATTGACATCCTTCTGAACATGTATGCTGACACATACCCTGTTCATGTAGCAACATTCTACATTACAGTGTGGTGCAGTGGTAATGTGTTAATGTGCCTCACAGCAAGAAGTTCTCGGTTCGATTTCTTCTCAGGGGTGGTGCCTTCTGTGTGGTGATATGCATGTTCATTCTGCGTGTTGGTTCCCCTTCCGGGTACTCCCTTTCCCACCACAAAGACATGCTTCTGGAGCATTTCTCCCCTCCCTCTCTGAAAAAAGGATCAGGGGAACCTACTAGTCGGACTTTCCCAGTCAACAAATGTTAAATAAAAAATAAATAAAAATTTACACCTGCAGGATGTACATTGTGTCCCTTGTGTTGGTCCATTGCCCCTCCATTTTGCAGACTTTGTCCAGATCTCTTGCAGGTAAGGGTGGGGAGATATGGTGCTGGGTATAACAGCAGTACATGTTATGCACAGATATATAGATATATATATATATATATATATATATATATATATATATATATATATATGTGTGTGTGTGTGTGTGTGTGTATGCATATATATCTTTATCTATATATGCATGTATGTATATGTATATATGTATGTATATGTATATATATATATATATATATATATATATATATATATATATATATATATATATATATATGTGTGTGTGTATGCATATATATCTGTATATGTATGTATTTATGTATATATATATATATATATATATATATATATATATATATATATATATATATATATATATATATATATATATATATGTATATATATATATATATATATATATATATATATATATATATATATATATATATATATATATATATATATATATATATATATATATATATATATATATATAATATTAATATATATTATCCTTGTATAGATGTATATATATATATATATATATATATATATATATATATATATATATATATATATATAATATATGACTATTGATATATCAGTATATTTCTTGTTTGATATCTACACATTATATTATTTTATTATATGTACATATTCTATATGTGTAATTTCATGTGTACAGCTACATATATCTGATGTAAACACTTTTCATATGTATCTATCAGCATACACATCTATATTTGTATATGTATATATTATAAACATGCTGGTTCCACAGTGTTTGTTCCATAGTATCCTATACCTGTATTGAATGATATATTTAAAAAAAAATAATGTTCAGTAGCATATCTCTGATGGAGTAGTGGTACATTGCTTTGACTATGGTGTACAGGGCCCAAGACTGGGCAGGGCTGTTTATTTTGTTGCTGTGAAGAACAAGGGCTGTTGGTTACAGAGTGATTAAGGCACTTTTAAGCAGTTGTAAGCAGGTTTGCGCTGCAGTAAACAATGCTAACTTCCAGTTAAATATACTTACAGACAGTTAGCCTTAAAAGTGCTTAATCTGTGTAGGCATTGATTAGCACCACACAAACAGGCTTAATCCCACTTCCTACTGCTTAAAAGTGCTTACTCCTGCTTATCCCCGTACTAATTTCTTTAAAAGAAAAGAAAAAAGGGGTGATAGTAAAGTGGTGAAAAAGAGGGCATGCAGAGGGAAAGACAATAGGGAAAGTAGCTAGGGATGTGCAGGATGGGTGTAGGGAAGGTCCATAGCCATCCATTACTTCAACAGCAATAGCTGTGCATATATACTGAATTTGGAGGTAGATTTGGACACTCAAACCCCTGAGGGAGGGGTGAGGACAACAATAATGTGTTGTGAAGCCAATTATACCAGATTACATGTGTCCAGTGGACACATGTGCGAAATGGACAGTTATGTATGCGGCAAATTAGTTTTGGGGAACAGATTGCCCTTTTTTTTTTAGTTGCAAATGGGATGTTGGGGAAGGATCATAGTTATATTTAGGGAGGTAGGTT
This sequence comes from Protopterus annectens, assembly GCF_019279795.1. Lineage (NCBI taxonomy): Eukaryota > Metazoa > Chordata > Ceratodontiformes > Protopteridae > Protopterus > Protopterus annectens. The sequence goes on from NC_056737.1 coordinate 1,799,797,290, forward strand.
GCATAGGAAGACAGAGAAAACAGACAAGACAGCATACAGGAGTTGTATATGACACATGTGGGGGTTAAACACCTTCAACAGTTAGGGGTGCTTGGAAATCAGAAGTCCATGAGCCTCCAAATGGACTGAGGTCCCCACCCATGGGCAGTCACCACTGCATCTTCACAGCCCAGAAGGTGGCTGTGTTGGGGTCTGAGCAGGAGGAGCAGGCTGACCATCTAATTGTGCCACTCAGCCCTCAAGCTGGCATAGCAGATCTCCAAACTCCTTTCAGAGCTTGCTACACACCAAACCCCGGACCTGGCTTCAGGTGACAGGATCCTGTCCATGCCCACTCCAAGGGAGGGATGAGCCCCATCCCTTGAGGTGTTTCCACCCAAAGGTGGTACAGGACCAGTGGACAAGGAGGTCCTGGTGTGGGTCCCAGACATGCTGGGGCCTGGTGCCATGGCCAGATGAGATGGAAGAGGTGAGTCCGCTGGGACCGGCCTTCCCAAACATGTTATGGTGTTACAGTTTTAGAACATATGTGGGTTAGTAACAGTCAACACAATCCAGGATTAGTTATAACAGCATGCATAGATATTCCCATTAACCCAAAACAACAGATTTGGAACAGTTGCATAGCAAACCGAACACATGCATATATGGAATCACAGTGGCCATTGCAATGGCATGCAGGTTACATTGATAGCAACAAGCCAACAATGATAGTATTTCAACATGGAACATTAATGGAAAAACATTTCAATATGTCCTAACAGTAGGTTTGGTGTAAACATACCCATTGATTTGTGTGTTTAGATTATTGTTGCAGATATGGTGGGGGGGGGAGAGATGTCAATTAACAACTTGTATATCTTTGCAGTACTCACAACTTTAATGATTATTGCTCTAATCATTACTCTACAATACCCTACAGCCTTGGCTTGGGCAGTGGTATGTTTGCACACAGTCTATACTTCAACTGTCTTATAGCTAAATTCTACTTCTCTTACCTGGTAGACCTGTGGAGGGAATGTTTTGTAACACTACCTGACTGTTTCTACACATATTCCCAGATTCCTAGTTAAACTTATGCACATACCTCTCAATCTCTTATTGCACAACATCTGGACAAAGCTTGACAACATGGGGTACAAATAGGGACATATTTTGAATATTGCTCTTATAAACTTTTAGAGAGTTGCTAGAGTCACAGGATTTGTTTTAATATACATTTTCTGAAGGATTTGAGCCAAATATCTGGACATTCTGGGAAAATCTGTATAGTTGGAAGGTATAATTATGCATACAGCTTACTACCACTCCCAGGATTTAAACCATGGCTGTGTGTGCTAAAAATACAACAATTTGTGTTTCGTCAGAGTGAGTTATTTAGAAACTGCCATCTGTTTTTTTCAGTGTTTTCTGTCTAAGTCTCTCTTGGTTGTACATTCTGACCTTGTACTTGCAACAGTCTTATACATACATAACTAGACACATTTTTTTATGTAGAACAGTGTGGGTAACAGTGGTTAACACAAAGTTACTATTCAGAGAATGCAACACTAAATGTCATACAATACCAGAGTAAACACAACCAGTCCAAGATTAAGAACTTTATTGCCAGGCAGTTACGGGTTTATTTAAATATCACCCATATGAAACTATTACTGTCATATTGCCTGGTTTATTCAGAACAACCCATACACAGTTTTTATACTGCCAGGTGATTTTCTACTACTTTATATTTATTTTGTATGACTACTATAAGCAGGATTGTTATTCACCAGCCTCACAATGCAGCCTTTGCAACCTACTGGCAGGGGCTTCCTGATTCACAGCCCACTCAGCTGCAGCTGTAAAGGAAATAGAAAAATATTTAGACATACCAATCCATCACATACACAGGCTGGACTTTGGCAAACAGTTATTGATATGAATACTTACACATTGCTGGGACATCACCTCTCTTCCTTGTTTTTATGACCCACTTGTCCAAGAGCTCCCTCTTCCTCCACTTCAAGTCGGCATGGTGGTGTCAGACCTGCTTACCAGTCGGAGGGATGCCAGTGGCACTGGTGAGATCACAGTCAAGATGGTCTCAGGCTTCCACTTTATATTGAGAGCTCTGGTACTGGCCCTGCAGTGGTCTCTCTTCATGGTTATTTATGCCCCAGCACTGTGCCTGGAAGCACATGCCCTCCCTAACACCTGCCATACTGACTACAGTGGGAAGATGCAACCAGTTATGAGCTGTATTTCCACCTTTGGGGTTTAAATACAGCTGATTTCTCGCCCTTTGCTGTGATTGGATAGTTTTGAATATGCTGAGCTAAGCTATGGCCAAACCTGCCTAGCTAAGGTTGGCAGTGCTTAAATGGGCAGGTTCAGCACTGCTTACCAATGGGCAAACCCACTTAGCTGGGCTATTCATTGCTTAGCAGTCATATTTACACAATGCTTACACCTGGTAAGCAGAGCTGTGCAATGCATTCCTTATTTTTTATTTTATAGACTATCTGCTGTATGGGATTGATTCATCATTCATTACGTAATATAAATTTCTTTACTGTCCCTGACATCTGTGGTCCATCTCCTGTCAGACAATACAGTGTGTGTGTGTGTGTGTGTGTGTGTGTGTGTGTGTGTGTGTGTGTGTGTGTGTGTGTGTGTGTGTGTGCATTCTGATTGTGAAGTAACGACTGGCGCATTAAATAAGTTATTTAATTATTTAATAATATTATAATTTTCAAAAATAATGTAAAATATTTACAGTTAAATAATTATACCAAATTAGATATAATGCAAAAACATTGGTTAAGAATAGATACAACTTATATGACAAAGATTTAATGTTTACAAAAATTTTAGCCACTTCATAGAGAAATTAAATGTAAGACAGTATAATACAAACATGAATTGCAGTATGAAGTGAGAGAAAGCAAACAGGTTATAGCATATTTCAAAAGAGTCAGGTGAGAAAAATAGACATAAGTAAGGAAGTGAGTGAAGAAGGTAGAGTAAGGCAGTGTAAGGTACGAATAGATACTTGTTCATATTTAGGGAAATACTTTAGCCTGAGTGTTGAACAAGAACAGAGTCACATTTTGGCTAGGAATTTTATCAGAATGGTTTTAAAGTATTGGAAGGAGGGTATTGACCTGGTGTATATATGTAAGGAGTTCCAGGCCTTAGCAACATGGTATGAGTATGGCTCATGCCCAGCAGATTTCAGAGGTTTGTGGACAGAGAGGAGGTTTTGATAACTGGATCATACTGACCTATTGGGAACATAGATACGTAGAATGTTATTTAGTGCTGGACATGCAGATGGATGATAGATCATTTTATAGGTGGAAGTTGTGCATGTTAGTTGCTGGGGTAGGTCTAACCAATTTAGGCCTTTTATTGCTATACAGTGATGGGTTCTGAAAGGGATATTTTCTCCAAACTTTGCCACTGTATTATAGCATTGTTCACGTTTTGATTTTTGTAATGCTTGAAGGTTAGCAAACACGGGAGCACAATAAAGAGGTAAGGGTAGGAGGTAAGTAGTGGCAAGTCTAGCTTTATTTGTATTGGTGAGAAAGTTTTTGGCTCTGTAAAGCATCCCTAGTTTTTGGTAACTTTTTGTGCAGTTTTGTATATGCAGGTGGAATTTAAAATCATCATCCACTATCATTCCTAATAACTTACTATGAAAAATTACTTGCATTATTAAAGAGTAATTTACATTTTTCATGAGAGAAGGATTTGGGGAGAAAAAAAGATGTAGCTTTTTTTGATGGAGTGGATTGAGCATGAGCTGTGAGTTACAAAGCCATGTTTTAGTGACTGTTACCTTGAGTACCTTTTAGTAGATGTGCCAGGTTGCCTGATATGCATATGAGTGTGGAGTCATCTGCATGTTTTATTACAGAGGCTGTTGTGTGAATGTGTGGAAAGAAGTGTTGAGAATGAGGAGGAGCCTTGTGGTACACCGGTGGTGACTGGAAGGTATGGAGAGAGAATGGAGTGCCATTTTACTGACTGATATCTATTGGACAAGTAGCTTTTGAACCATAGAAGGGTGGGCTGAGATAGACCTAGTGAAGACATTTGCAGTAGACGTTTGCTGTGACAAACTGTGTTGAAGACTTTAGACAAGTTCTATTATTTCCTTCAAAATAAAGTGTTACATGGAGATCCTAACATAATAAAAGACCATTGAATAAAAAGATGGTAAAGAAGTTTAAATATAGAAGGAGCAAAAATACATAAGTCATTGATACAAATAGTTAGAAAATAAATACAAGAAGAATTAACCATGCAGTTTGGTATGTTGTGAATTACTATGGACATACAATGGAGGTGATGTGGCAAGGTATTCATTTAAACTAAGTGCTATTGCACATAACAGCAATAATAGTACAAATGCATATGTATGTTGGTATGTTGTGAATTACTATGGACATACAATGGAGGTGATGTGGCAAGGTATTCATTTAAACTAAGTGCTATTGCACACAACAGCAATAACAGTACAAATGCATATGTATGTTGGTATGTTGTGAATTACTATGGACATACAATGGAGGTGATGTGGCAAGGTATTCATTTAAACTAAGTGCTATTGCACATAACAGCAAAAACAGTACAAATGCATATGTATTTATTTATAAATAATAAATAAATGGATGCTATTACACGTAAAAGCAATAACATTTAGTATAAATGCATATTTATTTATTTATAAATAAATAGATGCTGTTACACGTAAGAGCAGTAGCATTTAGTATAAAGGCATATTTATTTATTTATTTATAAATAAATAAATAGATGCTATTACACGTAAGAGCAATAACAGTTAGTATAAATGCATATTTATTTATTTATTTATAAATAATAAATAAATAGATGCTATTACATATAAGAGCAATAGCATTTAGTATAAAGGCATATTTATTTATTTATTTATAAATAATAAATAAACAGATGCTATTACACATAACAGCAATAACATTTATTATAAATGCATAAGTAGCCCCATTCCATGAAGTGTGGAAAATAGAAAATCTACAAGTCCAGTTGAATGGAGCTTCACCAGCACTACTATTTTTGGATCAATCCGCAAGCAAGATCTGATTAATGAAAGCTGTGCCATGTGCACCCTATAGAGCAAGGAAGTTTGAAGTGACCAGAATGAAGAATGCAACACAGGCAGAAAAAGCTGGAAAATTATCATATGGTAAAAATGATAAATGTGGTCACTGGAATGCAGCATGCCCCAAAATGCAGTTGTCGTATGGGAAGTATAAAGCAAATGCAGTAAGATTACCAATTTTGCATGTTGCTGTAAAAAATGTGAGAAAATGAATCAAATAAATGTAGTGACTGGGAATGCAGTGGAAGCACCTCATGTTGATCAAGTATCACAGAATGGAGAAAAAGAGATATAATGTACTATTCATTTGTCAATAAATAACAATACTGTTCATTTTAAACATGGCACTGAGTACATCAGAATGTGATTTCACAGACTATTTGCAATGCATTTTTGCCAATGATAATGGGACTCATTACTAAAATAAAGAAGACTGGTTATTCAAATACTGATATTCTAAAGGATCATTATTGCTAATGTAATACATAAGAAAAGGGCATACATGCATTCTCATTAATTGTATCTCCAAACAAAGTGCTACCATTACCATTACTGGGCTTAATTCTTTGTGAGAATCTGGTGAAGGAAGTCCTAGTCAGTGGAAGTGAGAGCTGTTCTTATCTTTTGAATAGCTACAGTGAATTGTTTAAAGGATATGTATGTTTACCAGCCAATCTTACTGTTTGGAATGGTAGACCCATACTGACCATCATTCATCCAGGCAGGACAATTCTCATAGTTTGATGGGATAGAAAATCTGGAAGTAAGTCTATAAACAAAATAAAGAACTAATAGAATGTGTTACCTATTTACTGTCTGTATACAAAAAGACAGCAAAACAGAATTTGTTTACATCCTCAAGAGTTGAACAGAACAGTCAATGCAGAACACTTCAAGCAGCTTGCACATAATAGAATAATCAGTTTGCTAAAGCAAAATAGTTTATTAAATTATATGCTTACTCTGCACATTGGCAAATTAAGTTGTATGATGTCAGTTTGAGACAATGCATCACATTATGTACTTTTGGCACACCATATTCAAGACACCACTTTCAGAGAGTTAAATTTAGGATTGCTTTTGCCCGGAGGTGCACCACAAACCATTTGTATTACTTATACATGCATTAGATGTAATGGAATATCAACAGATGATCTCATGGTTTGGAGACATAGTAAAGAAAATGTGATGGTAAATCTAAAGCTGAAAAAGGACACATAAGCTAAATGTGTCATTGTTGTCTATTTTATGGAACATAATGAGCAGTGAAGGTATCTGGTCTTACCTCAACAAAGTCTCACCTACTAAAAACATGTGAAGATTGCAAGATAAAAAGCACATGCAGTGTTTTTTTTTGGAATGATTAACTATATGGGGAAAGTGTATACCTTACCTCTCAGAAAAATATTTCCACTTGGAAAACTAATTGAAAATAAAATAAGAGGGAATGGAATTGTGAACGTCAAATAGAGAAGTTATTCATTAAAGAACCTGTCCTAAAATTTATTGATCTACATGGTCATATATCATCATCAACATGGGGTTGGGGTATCATCTTCACCATATTACCTTCTACTTTTCTACACATGTCCAAACCACCATAATCTGCTTTGTTTGATCTATTCGTTTACTTATTCCATTTCCCAATTTGCTGCTGCCTGTAATGTCACATCATCTGCATACAGCAACTTTGTTGATCTGACCTGTTTGCAAATGCAGTCCATCACAAGAGCAGCACTGTTCATACATGGAGTCATTGCTTTGTACATAGGTTCATAGGTTGGTACTGTGATCCCCAGTGTGAACTTTGAAGAGTGATAGTGAGGGGCTCTGTCTTATGTAGATCAGGACCCTGTTCCATAGTAAGGGAAGTCTCTGCGAAGGGAATCTATCCCTCCAGTATGTTCTATTAGTTGTTGTGTTGAGGTTTATATCCCTAGAGCATGTAGCTCGAGTAGATTTGGTTTTGCTAAGATGGAGCATGGTCAACAATTCTGGGTTGGACATGGCTCTGTATGTTAGACAGAGATCGCCTCTGAGAAGGTGGTATGCAACAGAGAACAGTTTTAGCTTTTTCAATCGTGCTGCATAGGGCAACTGTTTGAGGCCAGTAATCCTCTTGGCTAGGTACCTCTGTGCTCTCTCCAGCTGTTGGAGATGTCTATTCAGGTACATTCCATTTGGTACATTGTACTCAATAATGGATCTGATGAGGAAAGAGTAGAGGGGCACCTACATCCTTAGATCTTGATGTGAACCATTTCGTGATCAGATGGGTCACATAGAAGGATTTTCTAACCACTTTGACAACATGGTTATCAAAGGAAAGCTGACTATCTACTTGGGTCCCTAGATCCCTTATTTCTTCTTCAGATTTCAGGGGATTGCCTCCTATGTTGTAGTTTGCGGGTACTCTGTTTTTTCCAAAGGGGATTACTACGCATTTTTTTGCATTTAGCTTGACACCATGGCTATGACACCATGCATCAGTCTCATTTAGGCCCTTCTGGAGGATCACCACATTGGCCAGAGACTCTATTATAACACCCAGTTTGCAGTCGTCCACAAACTTAATCAGCCACAGCCCTTCCGTTCTTGCCTGTACTTCTGAGAAGTATATGCCAAACAGGAGGGGCCCCAGGACAGAGCCCTGAGGCACACCACTCATTACTGGTCTGGATTTGGACATAGATCCCGATACTCTTACTTTATGGGATCTGTCTGAGAGCCAGTTTGCGATCCATCTTGTGATGTAAGGGTTTATGCCCAGTCTGGTGAGCTTATCAATAATACCTGAATGGGGAATGGTATCAAATGCTTTAGCAAGGTCAAGGTAAGCCGTGTGTACTTCCTTTCCCTTATCTATAGCCTGAGTAACTGTCTCAAAGAAATACACCAGGTTCAGGAGGCATGATCTGCCCTTGACGAAGCCGAACTGTGTGGGGTCCAGAGACTGGAGGTTCCCAATCTCTCCATTTATGAGTTCCATAATGATTCGCTCCATAGCCTTACAGATCAGACTGGTCAGGCTTATTGGTTGGTAGTTCCCAGTGTCAGTTGTGGCCCTATCCTTGTGTAGCATAGCCTGCACTAATTCTACCAGTGTTTCTGGGACTTCAAACCACTGCAGTACTGCCCAGATCAGCTTTTTTGGGACCTTGTCATATGCTTTCTCCAAGTCTAGGAAGGCCCAGTTGGACTCTCTCCTTATCTCTAGCTTCTTCTCAATCTGTCTGACTGCAAACATTGGATCAGTTGTGCTGCATCCTGATCTGAAACCAAACTGCTTGTCTCCCATCTTACATTCTACTACTCTGCATATCCATTTACCAATCACCATCTCCAGAAATTTCATGCAATGTGATAGGAGTTTGATGCCTCTGTACTGCCCACAGTTGTGGATGTCCCCTTTGTTCCTGTACACACTGGCATGAGTATATTTATTCTCCAGTCATCTGGGATACACCTTTCTCTCCACACTGCTATTAGTACCCTCAGGACCCATTTCTCCCCTATCTCACCCTGCATCTTTATCATATCTGCAGTGACCTCATCTAAGCCTGCTGCTTTCCCTCACTTCATTTTCCTTAGTGCTGTTCTTACTTCTTCTAGGGTAGGCTTCTCTTCTTCTCTCATCACAGGCTGTTTATGGGGCACTAGAGGCTCTGTGGGAGTTTTTTCATTCAAAAGCTGCTGGAAATACTCCTTTCATTTGCCTTTGATGTCCTGTGGACTGGTGAACCCGTTGTTGCTGGCATTCCTTACCAAGGGTGTCTGACTATCTTCTTTATCTGTCTTTGCCTTGCAACCAGATATACTTTCTTTGTGCCACTTACTGAGTCACTTTCCAGAAGATGGTAGAGTGCCACTGATGCCCTATTCTTTGCTATTCCAACTTCTTTCTTAACTTCTTTGTTATCTAACCAGTAGACTGGTCAGTCTTTTCTATCTCTCACTTCTTCCTGCACTCCTTTGGATGACTTCCTAGACTTCTGCATTCCACCACCAGCTTTCCTTATTTACCTTATTTTCATACCTGGCTTGGCCACATATCTCTTCTGTAATCCTAACACGTGTTGTTTTTAGGTGCTGCCATTGTTGTTCAATTCCACCTATTTCCTCCTCTTCTTGGGGTGCTAGAGCCCTGAGTAATTCCTTGAACTGCTGTTCTTTCTCTCCAGTCAACTTTCAGGTCTTCAGCTTGGTGTCTGTTGACCTTAGAGCCTTCTCTTACCACTGCTTGCAGCTGATTGTGGCAACTAGTGGTTTATGCTATGGGTCGACTGTTATCACTGGGGATGACTTTGCAATCATGGAGTCTACCCCAGTGCCTTTCTTACTAGGAGGAAGTCTACCTGAGTTGAATGTTGGCTATTCTTGTATGTCGTGACTGTCTCTCTTTTTGAACCATGTGTTGGCTACTATCAAGCCATTTGCTACTATCACGCCATTTGCCAGACAGAGGTCTAGAATGGCTTCTCCTTCTTTATTCCCATTGCCCCACTCATGTGGACCCAGGTAGTCCTCATACCCTGTTCTGTCTGCCCCGATATGTACATTCAAGTCACCCATTATCAACACCAGTGTTGTCCTGATTTATCTAGTAGGATATCCCTCACTGCCATTCTGAAGCCTCTCTTTCACCATAATTCCTATGCCATTTTTAGCCTGTTCCCCTCATGAGTAGTAGAGTCTTGATCCCAAGCCAAGTGGCTTTGCTGCACTGTCCTTCCATCTCATCCATCTCGTCTCTTGCATGCATAGGATGTCCATCCTCCTCCATATCACCATGTGATCCACTTCCAAGCTGCATGCTGTCAGTGAATCTACATTAAGTGTAGTAATTCTCAGTTCATGTTTGGCAGATTGGCCGGTTTTACCTCCAGCTTTCACTTAACACAGCTATCCCAGGTAACCCAGGTTGGGCAACTAGACACCTGCAAGTAGCTTATTGACCCAGGGCTGCTGGGCTTTTATGGCAGGCACACACTGGCCAATAAGGGCACATATACCCCTCTCACCATTAGCAAGTGTCCCTGGTGTAGGTCAGATCCTCAACCCACTTATCACCGGTAACTACCCATGCCCATTTTCTGCAATATTAATCAACATGACCAAATCAACTGGCTAGCCCTGCCATGGCACACAGTCTGTGATCCACGTTCTCCTATCTTGAGGATACTGCGCACCACAATAGATGCCCAAAAGCAGTTGACCTGTACAACTCTTCCCCCTATAGGGCACCATGTAGAGTCTATACTGTGAGTTTGAGATGGAAACACTCAGCATGCTTTTTGGACATGGGAGAAACCCATGGAGACACAGGGAGAATGTACAAACTCCAAATAGGCATTGGTTGGAGGTCAGGATTGAACCTTGTACCTTCTGCATGGCAGGCAAAGACCTTAACCATTATGCTAACTGGTACCTCCAAATGGTCATGTATAGAAAGTAAGAATGCAAAGTTCTTGTCCTTACCATCCTATACACCCAGTGGAATCCCAAAAACTCTGCTTTGGGGCAACACCTTTTTCAGATCTTTTTTTCTCAGATGTTAAAAATAAGTTCATGGCTTGTTCCTCCTCATTCTGAACTAGTAGCACTTTTCTTCTAATGTCATTTAACATTTTAGACAAATGATGCAGTGCGAATGACCTTCCCTTCAATGTCAAAGAATTTAACATTTTGGCATGTAGGAAAAAACAGATTTATGCTTTATTATTATCATAAAACGGAAAAAGGTCTTACAGTCCTTGTACATTATGACCTTTCATTTGATAGCTACATAGCTGCTACAACCTGCAAAGCATATAGAGTTGCCCACTAGGTCCTCTGTGGGGCTAAGAACAGTGTCAGACAGGTAACATAAATACATCTCTTATAAACCATCTTGTTACTGTATCTTGTGGCCAATAATTCTTCACCTTGTTTAGCAAACCAAGGAACAGACTGTGGCATATGTATGTTTCTTTATGTTGGATGCTGAAACTAGGTATGCCCAAATTAAAAAAGAACTGTTCAATATCATATCTTGCATATGAAAGATGTCATTGATTTGTGCCAGGGCAGCCAGTGTGGAAAGCAATCATAAATTACTGTTAGCACTGTTTGTAGAGACCCTTAATAATTGTCTTATGCAAATACAAATAATGACAATTAAGTTGCAATGCTGTACTGTAAATATCGCATACACTTCTGGAAACAGGAAACTGGTGAGCACGGTGGATAGACTTTATAGGATAAAAGCCTCATCTGCACATGAAATAAGAGAAAATGTTCAAGCATAAATGTACTTGAGATTGATTCATGGTAAAACAACAAACCATATAAGCCAGAACCAAAACAGCAAAAAATAAATAAACAAATCTCTACCAAACAGCTATTCTGAAAAACTATGAATACAAGTATAGTCAACAGCCTATAAAGCTATGTAATGCAATCCATAACATGCTTCATCAAAGCCAGATTATGAAAAAAATTGGGTCATAGGTAGGGTAATGGGCTCCCCCTAACATAAGCAGGGTAATGAGCTCCTCCTACCATAAGCAGAGTAATGGAGTCCTCCTACCACAAGCAGGGTAATGCCCCCCCCACCCCCGCAACCATACCAATATCCCATTACTTGGTTGTCTCTGCTCAATTACCATAAAATAATGTTAAAACATATCAGTGTACATACTATTCATTTTCTCTCTTTTTTTATATCTACAATGATCCCAAATGTTTTGGATTTAATTTAATGCCGTTATTTCAAATTTTACAACAAAAACACTGATAGCCATTTGCTAAACAAAATAAAACAGTCTCACATTGAAAACAGATTGTCCATGAGCAACACTAAACTCACATTTATTGCAAATGCATCTGGCAATCCATTAAACTATAAGATGTGTTGTGACCCATAGTCAAACAGCATATAATGAGACACTAATTACTGTGTGAAAGGTGCAAGAATTCAAAAGACAAACATGCGATGCACTTGCTAACAGCTCATGCTGTTGTAATAGCCCAAGCTAAGAACATACGACCTTTTATCTAATCAGCCTTGATCTGAAAAAGAATACTATAACACACCTACCTCCACTGAACTCATACCTCAAATGTGTTCCTTTGAAATAGGGTCTAAGTTTGCTTTTATATTATACACTATATTTTTAGTGACTAAGACTGATGTTACAAAAAATGAGACACTGAAATTATACAAAATGTTATATGTGATTTTTACCTCTATATCTAATCTATCAACTTGCCCTCCTGTATAACAAAAACATTGTACCCCCATTGTAAACATTTTCTGTTTTATTTTTTTTTTGTAAATATTTCTGTTACATTTTTTGTGGAGCTTTTCTCCATAGGACTCCACTGAAAAAGGACAGCTTGTCTAGTCAGACTTTCCTGGTAAACAAATGTAAAATAATAAACTAAATAATAATAAGTACCCCTTTACAGGGGAAGTCTATAAATACTGTGTAGAAAAATAATTTAATATGAGTCATGCAGTAGACAAAAGAAGGGTGAGGGAATCACTTTGCACTACAGAACCAGCTCATAGCCTAACTCATCTGCAGTAAGTGCTAGGCAGTGTTGTAGCAAAACACAGTGCATTTTACACCTGTGTGCCTGTAGCACAAAAAAAAAAAACACAAGGTTAATGTATTTATAGTTAAAATATCAACACTGAATTTGTGGACTTCATGCTGTCCAGTCTATTCACAGCCAGATAATAAACATACTATTAACAGTCAACAGAACAAGAAACTAAGGAAACTACAAGGATCATATGGAACATATGCAAAATAAAAAAAACATGGCTCATATGATGATGTCCCTGTTTTCTACAATCAATTTCTTTTGTTAAACCATTACTACTGTGGGTTGCAGGAATCTTTATACATACATACATACAACCATCAATTACAACCATTTGCATGACTGTACACCTCAAAGTCCTGCTTGAGAACAAGTGAATGAATACAGTCATAAATAATGTGCCAAAAAAGTATCTCCACTTGCTGTTACCAAAATCATACAGTGGAACACATTGCAACACCCCCCATCCTCTTAGCTCAAATCAGAGAAAAAGACCCCAAAACCAATAACAGGTTTTAATGTTTCTCTTACATGCTTAGAAAGCAGAATAAAAAGCTTTGCATTAGGAAGCATTTTCTGAAGGATGTAAAGTCTGAAACTGAGGCTTACCCTTATTTAATTACTGCAATCCTGAGCAATTTGCCAGAAAGACAGGTTTTTACAAGAGATAGACAAAATATCTCTCAACTTCTTTGCTCAAGAATTCTGGACAAAGCCAAATTCCATGTTATTTTATTTATTTGTTAACCAGGTAAACTCTCTGTGCAAAGTCTTTCTTTTCAGAGATGACCCAGGAGCACTGTCTGAGTAACTTGTTAAAAGGCACACAATAGATGGAAGGATTCAAGCCCCATACTTTTGACTATATGAAAATGTCTGTTAATAGCTCAGACTCTGAAGTGGCAGACAACAATAACTAACTTGATACGCATTTTCTGAACAACAACTATAAAACTCTAATGACTAGCATTATTGACCGATTGTCATCCTCAAGGATTTATCAGAAAATGAAGATTTTTAAGAAATGTCTGGCTGTTAGAGCAGTGTATTAAGGTACTAAGCTCTTAATGTGCTGTTTCCTGTAGTCAGGGGTACAAAGAGTCTAGTTACATTTGTTTGCGTTGTGACTTTCAGCAAGTCATATAACCAAACTGTGAATAAAAATATGCTCTTCTCAGTAAGAATAACTATGACTCTCTAATAACTTTTTACTAATAGTGAACCCCAGTGATTTACCTTACTTAAATTTTCTGTAACTATAAATCATCCCAGTCATCTAGGTTTTGGTAATTCTACATGTAATGAATGCAGAATATGTAGTCCCCTTTGGAGGAAAAAGAAGTGTTTGAAAGGAGAACAGACACACATGCACACACACACACACACACACACACACACACACACACACACACACACACACACACACACACACACACACACACACACACCATTCTACAAAATGTACTATGCAAAAAAAAAAAAAAAAAAAACACAAAGCAAACAAACAAAAAAATATTCTCCTTTCCCAAGTGTTGTGATGGTTCTGATTAAGAGAAAATATCCCTCACTTTGGAAGTCTCCTGATCTCCTGATCTCAAATCACCATGGTGCAGCTGATGTCTTCCAGATCTGACACTGCGCAACAGTAATTGCTGGCATTTTCTTAGACTGATGCTTATGAAATGGAACAGGAACATGTCTCCTGAGTGTTTACTTGGTTGATGCTCGAAGGTACTGAAGCATTTTTCTTAAGAACTGGCTGGGCCCAGCTACTAACACTGGGTCCTAGGCAGTTGCCTAGGTCATTTATGCAGGATCAAGGTCTGTCATTCACAAAGTTACAAACAAGAATCCACCACTACAAAACTCTAAAGAAATTCAAACAAAAACATATACTAGACTATCCCCTTCCAGCCATCTAACTCCCTTAGTATAAAAGTTTTGGGGCATCATCTCTCACTTGCTATGGGTAGGGGTTTCTCCTTTCTATATCTTCTGGCCAAATACATATCTCTTTTAAGGTCACATCAAGAACTTTGGCAAGCCGAGTGCCACAGACTTAAAGCAGAAGAGCTTTTGAGTATTTATTTATTTATTTATTTTATTTATTTATTTGTTTTTTTTAATTAAGAAACCACCAGTTTAGGGAACTGCACAGTGCGTCCGATAAGCAGCAACAGTTCTGAAAAGAACAGCAATACAGAATCAGAAAACAGTCACAATAAGTAAAAAAATAAAAATAAATAGATGCTGGTATTCAATATACTCCATGTATGCTTTGAGAAAAGCCTACATGGAGTTTATGTGTTTGCACGGTGAGCAGCATTGCTAATTACATATTCATGCCACGCACCGTGTTTAAACATAAACAAGTGTGGTTTCATGGCTGGCATCAATGTTGCATGCCAGGAATCTGTAAAACAACATGAATAGCAGCAGGCATATAGACCTGTTTACCTACAGGCAAACTAGATCTGTGGGATTGTGCGGAACGCCACAATGATTATCAGGCTTAACAATATAGCAATGTATATGGTCCAAACACATTACGGGACAGTGTATACAGTGATGAGTATTGTGGAATACCATTTCAGGAATTCTGAACAAAAGTTGTGTAAATGATCTCTAATAGTACATGAGTTGCGATTTAAAATAAACCTTTAGGGGAAGTGTGTGTATTGAATTGTAGGAATGAACACAGAGAAAGTGGATGGGTGAACCATTGTAACGTACAGCAGATGAGGGTTTGTAAATGGAAGACAGTTGTAGCAGCAACATTAATTACATATCTATATGGTACTGCATGGACTGCACAGTGAAAATGTATATTATGTGAATAACAGACAAGGTGACATAACAATGGAGAAGATGTATTTGTGATATAAGCATCCTGACATGAACAATGGAGAGGACATCTGTCAGGGATGTTATATACAATCAGGGTTTGGTGCATATTGTGAAGCTGTGCAAACTGATTTGCCTGAATATGATTGCAATGTCAGCAGAGGTCTCCAACAAGTGGGACACAGTTGCAGAATCATGGATAACAGTAAACAGAAGCATGAGCAATCATGAACAATAGCAGAATAATACCACTAGTAATCCCATGTCGCTGATATAACACATGTGATTCTGAGTGATCATATATATGGCACAATCCACACTGTCATGAATGTAACCCATACCATCAGTGTTATCAAACAGCTATGTTGTGCATCACCAGAACAAGTATCAGACATGCATCTGGTATAACACCTTGATGGGGGTTCCACACCACCAGACAGTAATGTTTATGGAACAAAAAGAATACCTAGGTATGGCCAATAAGATGTGTTGCAGCTCACTGTAGCAAAGGTGGTACACTTTAGTTACACATCACTGGAAGAGGTGTAGGGAGGTACATGAAGAAAGGTGCATTGTACTCAGTTATTGCTGTGGTGTAGGCTGTGAACTATGGAGGTATTATGACCTTTGATATGGATGTCTTGCACATATTCAGTAGTTGTGTTACATATAAGTAATCAGTCACCACTGTGGCCACATGCTGGTAGACGCTCCACATGCCATCTACCCCAACACACAGGTCACATACTAATTGGTCTGCTTATAGGGATATGATGTCTTCATTATCACTGGGTTGTGCATTTGTCATCATAAAGTAAAAAATCCCCCTATATTTTTGCTTCATCTCATGTGCTGTCATGGCTGTGGTAGCAATTTTTGGTGTGTGTTGTTACTGCCTGTATTATACTAATATCTCAGTTGGAGTCAATTATTACCCACAATCTGTAGTACTCCAGACAGCTGTTTGGACACAGGAGGTGTATGCCATCCTTGAGGTCTGTAACTTAAATAATAGACAGGAAAGGGCCAAACAGATAGCCCTGATGTACAAACCTGATCACTGGACTGGAGATATAGGTCACTTCATACATTTCAACATATTTAGATGAGATGTATGTGATCCAGTGGTCTACCCTCATGGTGATATAGGTGTTTATGGCCACATCTGACAGTGTTGAGTGAATATCTCAGTGTGGTTTTGTGTCAAATGCCTTGGCCTGGTCAAGTTACACAGGATTATAATGTTGTCATCATGCATGCCCTCGATGACCTCTTTAAGGACCTCTAATAGATGCAACAGTATGGATGTAGCATTAATAACTCACCCATGTCTTTTGCACACAGCCAGGATATTACCAGTGTCCATTTAGAAAAGGTCCATGATTACGTGTTGGTCTACCTTACAGATGAGGAGAGCCAGGATGTGTCTGTACATGCATGCATCAGGTGCTGTCCTCCCCATGATGGATGCATGTTGATGTACATACTTTTATGGGAACAGATTCCATATGGAGCGTGTGTTGAAGTGTGTATCCAACTGTGTCAGGTAAGTGTATGTTCTAAGTCACACTATAGGTGATTTGTGATGTTGTCACAGTCTGTTGATTCTGTGTGATAGGCCTGGATGAAGGTAAGACAGTGCATACTGCCTAACTTGATCTGGCCTAGGGTTTGGACTCAATCCCCCACTCAGGTATAATTGAGAAACTCTCCCAGCTTGGGGTCCAAATGGACATATGATGTCAGCAAGCAAAGGAGAGTAATATTGCTGAAATTTAATTCACCCTCAAGTCTTGGTGAGTACCTTCATGAGGTGGACCCTATTTTTCACAAAATCTCACCAAGATGATACTGATATATAAACTGTATTTTATATAGCATATGTCATGGACAGAAGTAGGTCAAAAATTAAAAATGATAGTTGGGTGCACAAGACTCAGGATAAAACTTTGCCCAATTCTGGTAGGTGCACTGGTGCCAGGACTGGAACAAAAATGATAGTGTAGAATCCTCAAAATAGAGAAACATTCCTACAATGGGGCCAGGCTAGGCCCGGCAGGGGGAGGACCCCCCCCCCCCGAGTTGTAGAAGGAGGTAGCAGTCCACAAAAATCACAAAAATTGATAGGACAAAGAAGAGCCATAAAAACGATACAGTGAACTACTGAGGATAAAAAGAATGATGTATTGTGATTATTATGCAAAAGGTCCAGAATTTCCAGATACAATATATAGAAAAAGATTAAGAGAGAAATTAGAGGAAAGAGAAATACTTTCACAAGAAAAACTGCCAGAAGCTTCAAATAAAGATCTGTGTTCATTAATGCAACAGATTTGTGAAAACCATTATATAGACCAATAAACTTTGATTTGTTTGGAGAAAGAAGCATTTGTGGAGGTGCAAAAATATAAACAACAAAACCTAGAGATTTTTGAAAAGTATAAAAAAGAAATACGGATATGGGAAGGAAAGAGTGATTTGATATGCTACAAAATTTATGCATAGTCAAAAACCAAATTAATCAATACAAAATGCATCCCCAAAGATATGCAAAAAGAAATAAAGGCAAACATATCCAGATATGGAAAATTTCACAATAACAAAATAATATCACAAAGAAGGAATGTGGAAAAGAAGATTAGTAAAGTAGAAGTTAAAAAAATAGAAGTTGAAGTCATGGAATCCTTGTAAAGTGAAGGATTTGGTGTAGAAGGTCTAACACAGGTTACATCACAGCATGATGGAACAAGTCCCCAAAGTGAGGAGAAACAGGAAGATCTGGATATATCTGAAGAAGAAATATGGACAATAGCAATCAAACTTCCATCTCCTAAATGTGGAACACTGCCTTTCGCATTGTAGAACAAATGGGCAAAATGTGGAACACCTTCTAACAGCTTACTAAAACTTCAACTAGGAAGTTCAGAGGATAGGTAAAATATGTTATGTTATACCTGTAATATTTACTCATAAACACCAAATAAAAAAATTCTTAACACTGAATGTGTGACAGACCCTTTCAATGTGGAGCTTTGAGGAACACAGACTTTTAGGACCAAAAATGAGGAATGTTCCTTGTAATGAGGTACACATGAGAGGTATGATATGGATATGGGAAAGAAGCAGAGATTTAATATGGTGCAATATTTATGCAAAGGAAAAAGCAAAACTAATCAATACAAAAACAGCAGCACCAAAGATATTTGAAGAGAAATACAGGCAAAGGAATCTGGACAGGGAAAACTTTACAGTACAAAAAACTAAGAAGACAAAGAGGAAAAGTACAAAAGAAGATTAGTAATGGAGACGTTAAAGAAATAGAAACTGAGGTCATGGAGTACCTGTGAAGTGACGGAGTCAGTGTAGAAAATCTACCTCAGAAAGCACCACAGCAGGATAGAGCAACAGACATCCACATTAAGGAGAAATTGGTGGAACGGGAAGCAAATGGTCAGTTGCCATATGAAGATACTTTGAAGCCTTCCACAGGAAACCAGTATAAATGTTCACTTGAAGCTGGACAGCCATGGAAGGAACAGGAAATTGTGGCAACACTGACACAGTCAATGATGAGGAGTAATAGCCCATATGATAGAGCAACAGATGACACAGGATGAAATTGGAGAGAATGTGCCACAGGAAGCTGCTATAGAACTTTCCATAGAATGTCCACAGAAAATGGAGAACAAAAAATGTGCTGTCATTTTACAAGAAAATGAGTCAATGCTGGATTTAATAGAGATAGATAGACATAATAATATCAGTGAAAGGGATTCACTTTATATCCTTGAAATACTGAAATGTCGAAATTCAGTATTTTGAAGCTATAAAGTCAAATTTTTGAAACATAGAAAACTCAGAAGCACGAAATTCAAAATCTCGCACACTGGGGATTTTGAATTTCGCTTACTACTGCACACACACACACACACACACACACACACACACACACACACACACACACACGCACACACGCACACACACACACACACACACACACACACACACACACACACACGCACACACACACACACCATCCTCCCCACACACAAACACAAGCTCTCTACTACATAAAAAACAGGGGGGCAGGCCCCCTTGCATCCCCCCCCCCACAAATAGTCTAACTCTGAGGTCGCACTACACACAAACACACACACAACACCACCACACAAGCTACATTTAGCTCGCACACAAACATCACAGCAATAAAACACACTAACACACACCACAGCCCCTACCCAAAATTATTAACACACACACACACACACACACACACACACACACACACACACACACACACACACATATACACACTTACCTGAATCCGTAACCACAGCGTAACCTCAGAAGCATGAAATTCCAAACCTCCGGTATTCGAGGTTTTTAAATTCGTGCTTCTGAGCTTTCCCTCTTTTCAGGATTCCACTTTATGGGCTCGAAATACTGACTTTTGACATTTCAGTATTTTGAGCTTCTAAAGTGAATCCCAATGAAAGATATAGACTGCAGAAGGTTAATTAAACCCCAAAATGTAAAAGTTTGGTTAAACAAATGAACACAGTAATTAGGACTGTCCATAGAGATCCATGTAATAGAAGTAAGCAGGATATATTACTGTGCAGCTAAATTAATAACAGATAAAATTCTACCACAAGAACACAGGGTAGCAAGGGAAAGGAAGGGGAGAAATCAAATACCATCATGGAAGTACTGAATAGAGAAAACTATAAAGCAATTAAGACAAGAAGTGTCATTGTTAGAAGAGTATATTACAGGGAACAGATCAACAAAAATACACAGAAAGATAGACATGATAAAAGCAATGCTCAGTATTATAACAGATCAAGATTTATCATGCACTATTGCAAATAATAAACTAAAAGTAGCAGCACAGGCAGAAAACTTAGACAACACACAGATTATTATAAAGGAAAAGTACAAAATAAGCAATTTATTGATGACCCAAAAAGTTTTATAGAGAATTGGGAAACAAGGTAAAAGGAATTGAAAGACCACCAAAAAAAGAAGAAATTAATACATTTTTCAGTATTTATGAAGATCCTGGGAAACATTGCAATGATGCGAAATGGATAGAAGAAGTAAAATGAAGAATAAGTTCAAAGGTGCAGAATATGAAATGGGATGGAGTAACAGCCAGAGAGATTGAAACAAACTTAAGAAAGGCTTCTAACTGGAAACTCCCAAGCCCAGATGCAGTACCTAACTTCTTGTTAAAAGTATTAACATCTTTGCACAAAGATTTAGCCATGAGTAAGAACTATTTATATGTGCACCCCAAACAGACAACAACCTGGTTAGCAACAGGAAAAACAATACTCATACTTAAAAGTGAACCTGCAAGCTACCCTAAAAACTATAGACCGATAACTTACCTTCCAATGATGTGTAAACTATACACCATTGATGTTAAGGGTATCTTTAGGTGTATCCCCCATGCTATTGATCTTCAGTGGTTTGAGGATTATTTAGCTTTTAATTTTAAGTTGGAGCAGTCCTTGACCAATACCTTAACCACCCTTATGGACTTGGTGATGGATACAAACTATATATTATTCCAGGGTCAATATTTCAAACAGGTTTCAGGTGTCACCATTGATGCCCCTTGTGGTCCCTTATTTACTAACATTGTGATGGTGCTATGGGATAAATATGTTGTGTTTGATTTATATTTTTTCAGTATACACATTTATATATTAGATACCTGGATGATTTATTTTTGGTATGGGTTGGACCATTTGAGCTGTTTGATGAGTTTATGTCCTTCACCAATGATTTTACTGCATTTTTGAAGTTTACACATAATATTGGTGGTGATTCTATTAACTATTTGGATGTCCTCCTTACAAAAGATCCCACTTTGCATGTTCTCTCTTTAGGGATGTATAGGAAGCCAACCTATTCTAATTGTTTATTACATTTTACTAGCAATCATCCCTACCATCAAAAATGGGCTGCCATCAAGGGCCAGATGGTAAGGGCAGATAGGAAGGCTTCCAGTTGGGATGATTTCCTTGATGAATGTAATATTTTGCATTCTATGCTTTTAAAATGTGGCTATGCAGATAGTTTAGTCACAAACATCTGAAATGAAGTTATCATGAAAAGGCAATCTGGGAAATGTGTCCCTCTTTTTAGGTCATTTGCAGTTCCAACCTCCCTTGTCAGTTGAACCAGGTCCTTTACATGTTTTTCTGGAGAATCAATTGAACCTGCAACAAACACCTTGGATCACCAACTAGCAAATGTGACCGGTAGGGTCTGTTCTCATTTTGTTACTAATTTTAATGTTGATAGTAATCTGATATCTTCTATCATCACTAAAAAATGGCAACTATTGGTTGGACAAATGCAGTTTTTAGAGAAATGTGGCCCATACCACAAATTTGTTTACAAATGGGGTAAATCTTTGAAAAATTTTTTGATGGGATGGCTGATGGGATGTATAGGCAGTGTGGTAGAATGACCAAATGTGGGGCATATTCCATTTGTCATATGATTCTTGATATTGATGAGCTTGTGGTCAATAATGTTAGAATTAGGGTTAGGGGCAATTTTAATTGTCAAACCAAGGGGGTGATATACATTGCCATGTATAAGGTATGTCCTGGCTTTTATGTGGGAAAAACAGAGCGCATGTTTAGACAATGAATTTATGAATACTTTGTATGACATAAGGAAGTCTAAATCTACTAATGCACTCTGGAGACATATTGCAGCTAATGAAAATCACACTTTTGGATTTTGTGTTTTAGAACAGGTAGTGCAGTATCCAAGGGGTGGCCCTTGGTCGATTAAGTTGGAAGAAAGGGAGTTATGGTGGCAAAATTTTTTTAATGCCACAGTACCACCTGGCTTAAATGGAGTAACTAGTATTAGTAGTTTACTTAAGATGAGGGGATATTTAAGATAATTTATATAATTTATATATTTATATATCTTACATGTTTTAATACTCCAATAGTTGTCATAGAATTTTCAATGTAATTTTTTATGCTGGATGTTATTATTAATTAATATCTTTGTATCAAGTGCTCATTATTGTTTTATCAATAGTGTCATGTGATTTATGCAGAGAATATTTAAGTGGTCACATGTTTTTAAAATGTCTGATGATGTCTTTTTGACGAAAGCACTCACTTTGTGTGTTGGAATTAAATTTTGTTTCCTGGCTGTGGCTTGTGTTTTTAATCTGATACTTAACATTAGTTTGAGGGGTGTGTGCTGCTGTAACTGTTAGGTGACTTAACTTTGCAGATATGCACTGGGGGCATAAATTTCATGATCTGGCACATGTTTGGCTCTATACACTGATAACACTGATTTTTACAGTGTAGGATTCAAACCTATGAATAAGGAACTAAAAATGTTCTTTTACAGCAGCATTAATTTTCCATCTTTGCCACAGAAGAAGTGTTTCTCATACATAGTCATGAATGATATATGAATACAGATAAGAGATTGAGGTATTGACCATGTATGTGTGTGACCTGACAAGGTCCTTGTGTGTATATATATATATATATATATATATATATATATATATATATATATATATATATATATATATATATATATATATATATATATGTGTGTGTGTGTGTGTGTATATGTATATATATATATATATATGTACATATATATCTGTATATGTGTCTTATTTAAATGTGAAGGACATCCAAGTCTAGAATTATACTTATAGAAAAATAGTAAATAGTATACCTTCAGTCATACATCTGAACCGGGTTCAGGCACTTAGGCAGTGAGACATTTCCTGTAGTACATTTGACTGGGGACACATGACTGAAGTGACATTCAGCTGCAGAGAAATATGGCTGTTTTCAAATTCCCTGTGGGCAAAAAGAAGAATATGTTGCCATGCCCACAACTTCAATAACCAAATGCACAGGGGGAAAACAATGTTCATGGTGCCCAAGGGAACATGAGACAGCAGGCAGTGTGGCAGGCATCAACAGCAGGCTGGCCAGAGGGCATGTCATTGGCAGTAAGAATGCAGTGCACAATGGGCAGTGACTTTATAATTGGAGTGTGTAGACAACTACCCCCTTCACAGTGTCTAGGGAACATTACCTAAAATGCATACAGGAGTATAAATGTAACTACAGTAGCCTGCATGATGCACTCCATGCTGTAGCACACTTCTACATGTTGTAGTTACATAAGTATGTACTGTACACTGAGCACAGCACCATTACTTCTTCTGTTGCCATGCATTTTGGTTATTAAAGCTGTGAGCAAGGCAGTGTGTGCTTCTCTTTGCCCACAGGGAATTTGCAACCAGCCATATTTCTCTGCAGCTGAATGTCACTTCAGCCATGTGTCCCCAGTCAAATGTACCAAAGGGAAATGTCTCGCTGCCTAGGCGCCTGAACCCATCTGAACCTTCAAAACACAGTAAGGGTGTCTTATCCCTCATACATATAATTCATATTAGCTACACTGCTTTGCATAGTTATTGTTATTTATAATCATGTACAAATGGTTATAAGTGATATTTAATATAATGTGAAATGGAACTACAGTAAAAATGTCTTGTATTTCCTATATTAGAACCCAGGAACATGTGCATGGCAGCTCTACACTTACACCTGTTGCCATGGGAATATTGAAATAGTACTTGGATATTTTCCTGTTCATTACTATAAAGTGAGTTGTCACAACAGTAAAAATATATCACATTTCCTGTACTAGAGCCCATGAGCATCTGCATTACAGCCCTATACTTACACCTGCTGCCACAGGAAGAGTTAAATAACAGATGGACATTTCCCTAGTTATTATTAACATCTGTGTGTTAACTACTGTGCAATGCCACTTACCATGTTAGCATAGTGCCCAACACACAGTTGATACAATGTATCTGGTTTGAAATTGTTGACTATCTGCTTCTGCTCTGCAGGTGTTTCATAGCAGGTACTGGGGAAGCTTGCTAACCTCCGAACAATGTTGCTAAGTGGTATTGCTCAATGGAAAGCAAAAACTGCAACAATGTATCCTTTTTGACATTTAGAATGTTTACACCTGGTTTGCAGGTGTTCTGTCTACTTCCTGTGTGGGACATTAGTCCAAGTATGTGCACAGTTAAGCATTGTGCAAACAAGATAAGCAAAGCAAAACATGACATATATTGTATTTCTTTATTTCCCCTGTTTGCATTAAGCCATGCAACATTCAGATACTGGCATTAAATAAAAGGAAAATTAGGAGAAAAGAAGAAAACAGCTCTATTAAATAAACAGTATAAAATGTATGTTGGGGCACATGAAATATTTTACAGAGGTCTGGATTTGAACTCTCACTCCTATGAGCCTTCAAAACATAGTAAGGGTGTCTTATCCCACTTTGCCACAGAATCAGATTTGCAATAGAAAATGCAAATCATTGTGCATGCATGCAACTGCAACATCATCTGCAGTATTAACAAAACATATGACTGCTGTACACTTCAGAGTTGTTTGTGCATGTATTAATTTAAGATGTAGTGCACTGAGTGATCACACAACCATTTATGACTATTGCTTGCATAAATGCAGCTCTGTCTTATCTCTCCATGTTTGTTACTCATGCTTCTCTTATCTGACCAGTAATCCAAGACATGCAGTCTGTAATGCATTCTATATCATTGTTCTTAAAATGTGTGAAGATATTAAATGGCAATAATAGACAGCTGTCAAGGAATGAAGGGAAGGTAGGATGTTACTGAACAGAAACTGGAAAATGTGTGCTGCTTACTAAGATTCAAAACCTTGATACAATTACTTCTTCACTTTGTAAGTTGAACCAACCTGACATACCCACTGGAGGTAAGGGAGTCTGACTTCTGATGTGTTTTCCTTCTCCCTACCAGTAATCATTCCCAGTTACAATCCATTAGCAACAAACACTGAGGGAGTGCCTGCACTTTGTTCACATCTGCTGCAAGGAGCCAAGAATTTGTGATTCTCCAATTCTAATGACTTCACACCTTATTTTCATCTTCACTGTGCTCAAAGCCCTCAATTTACACTATAAAAGGGAACTTTTTAGCTAAGGAACCTGAAAGTGAGGAGAGTTGTTTATGTGGATAACACAGAAGAAGACATTACTCTGGTATTTATCTGCACAGAAGACTACTGATCTTGATAAGATATAATTGCATTTTTCAGTTATATACTGGATATGCTCATGTCACTAAGAAAAATATGTCTTATATATCTATCTATCTATATCTATCTATATATATATATATATATATATATATATATATATATATATATATAAGCAATTGGTACTTTTATCTGTATGCACTTCTTACAAAGTTTACTGATGGCATAGGCATTTGTGTCAGGGCATTTTACTTACTCAGATGCACGACCTTATTAACTGTCACCACAAGTGCTAATGTTACAATTGATTTTTGCTTTACACTCTTCTATTGTTATTTCAGTGAAATGTAAACTTCTTAACTTGTCAATGACACAGGGGTGTTATCCTTCTAGGATGGCCCATAAACACCTCTAGGGGAGTGCTGGACACAGGTAGACATAACTGGCAATTGCATAAAATTGAATGTGCTATGGTAAATGTGTATGCAAGTTTTGGGACAGTTTATTTGATAGCAGTTTTTGCAGTTCACTGATGTTTTTTTTTCCAAAATGTGTCATTTGCCTGTCGGTTTGGGGGTGGGAGAGCCAAGTTTAATTTCTGTGTTGGCAAAAACAAAATTGTTTGTGCAGAGGTTTGCTTTACTATTTTTACTCTCCATGTTTTGGATCCAGGCTTGATTTTATGTATTTTATCTAAGCAGGACTTTTAATTAAGTGATAAGTATGTGCATTTTCCTTCTTTTGTGTTTTATGTCACCTAGGACTATGGGATGCAGCCATCCCAATCCCTGCAATCCCACCTTCAGTGATCCTGAGAACAAAGTGATTGTTGAGGCATTTAGGCAACACGGTGCCATTCTGCTTGAGAGAGGATATAAGGATATGTCTGGCAGAATGCAAATTTGGTAGCAGATAGTGGCTGATGTAAATGCAGTTGGTGGTATGAGATGGACATATGATCAGTTGCATCACAGGGCAAATAACATGATTTTGTTGACCCAGAGGAGAGCAGCTTCAGTGGCCCATGGATGGATTGCTACTGGGGGAGACTGTTACAGAGCCACCACTGCCATTGAATGAAGAGTTCCTGTCCACTGTTAGGGATCCAGAGATCTCAGTGGAAAGTGCATAACAGCATGTGATTGATGTTGGTGCTGCTGTTTTAGGGAGGACAAGTGTGTCCCAGGAGAAGCTTCCAGGAAAGCTTACTTATTTCAATTGTTAAATACTTCTTGTATAGAAAAATATTGACAGCAATGCATACATTCTGTTTAACATATTTTTTGAGAGAGGTGGGATAGTTGTAGATTGATACGGTTAACAATACATTCTGGTTGATTACACATGGGTTTGGGGTGTCATCCAAGTTTTTGTTCAAAGTATCATTAATGGACATATAAAGGGCAAAAAGTTTTAACCTCTGTGCTACTGTTGATTGTGATAATGAGCTCCTTACCTTTTGCTTAACTTCTTCCAAGACCATCCTCCATTGCAACCCCAGAATCAGCTGCACATGGAAAGCAAACCATTTTTATGTCAGTACTGAGGTGCAGTTCAAAGAAATATTTATTTTATCCATATGTGTGATGTGGGTGTCAGGACTGTTGTATGTATTGCTGTACTGTTTGTAGCAGTGGCACCACTGCTAGTTTGTTAGCATATATTGGACTATAGCAGTGTAGGTATTCATTTCATTCCTCTGTCTGTTGCTTATTATCACAGGTGATCCTGACATGGAAGTTTAGGACTCTTACTTGATGTCAGAGAATTGGAAGACTCTGATGATAATGGTGTCCAAACACAGGCACAGTCCAAGGTGCAGAGGTTGAATCTGATGCAGAGACTGACATTCAGCCAATTCCTGTAATTCCATCATACACAGCTACTAAGCTTACTCCAACCCATTCCAGTGTGCCCTCAGATATTGGACAGGTGGAAGGTGAGACATTCGATCAGGGTAGTGTGGTTGCTGTGGCTTTAGTCCCTGTTTACTCTGGCCATAACCAAAGTGTGGATGAGGTGCCACACAGGAGGGTTGATAGGGGTGCTCAGAGGAGGCCTGCTGTTCATCCTCACCCTGATCCAAGTGTATCTTCCCATGCTGCTCGATGTATGTTTAGGGCCATCATGGAGGGGGCAAGCACATTTCAATACAGCCTCCAGAAAAATGCTTAGGGTTGTAGATGGGACATAGGCTGACATGTGTGACTGCCAATACCATGTTGATGACTCAATGGTTTGAATGAATGACACATTGGAACAGGCGGTGTCTGTGATGGAACGTCTGCTGGGAGGGAGACTGCATTCACATGGGTGTAGGTCAACCACATTATCTGTTGTTAGCCAATGTGGCCATGCCTGATCATGCTCCCATAGTGGCATTACTTCCACTACCCCATCAATGGTTATGATGTCCACACCCAGACATGCCAGGCCATGGAGTCATGGTCCTGGGCATCCTCATGAGGACAGATTGTCCACCAGATATTAGTCACATTCAGGTAGCAGCAGTGCATCTTACTGTGGGTGTGGACATGCCAGTGCAACTCCTGGCAGAGTCAGTTCTCATGATCAGGTAAGGCAACAATGAAAAACCACCTCTACCATACACAGCTCACACCTGTCCTACATACCAAGATGTAGACATAGCACAGAGCTTGCTGTGTTCTTGCAGACACTCACAGACCAGTTTCACCTGCAGAGTCCATACAGGCACACACATAACAGTTATATGGTTCAGCCTTGAGGCTTAAAGCTCATTCTGTCTCAGTGGCCAGTTGCTATGTTATCCAAATGTCTGCCTGTTTTTCTTTCTTACTCACATCCACTCACTTACCTTTTGTGTCATCCTTAGCTTCCTGCAACCAGCAAACACACAGCATCCTGTACAAGTGATGATAACTGTACCATACCCTTGTTTTATAACTTTTGGTTTTAGGGATACATAAGCTTTGTGTCTGATGCTAAGGGTGCAGAGCTGACATAGTGCTTAGTATATATATATATATATATATATATATATATATATATATGATGTTTTGTTAACTGTACTTTTTACATATTTTGATCTTACAAGTTTAGACAGTTGATAGAATCAAAACAGTTTTTGCATCAGTATTTTTAAGAATCTTCTGGGTTATAAAGTCTAAAACTGAAATGTGACTCATTAATTTCTAACTTCTCTTCTTAATAATTTTCCAGTACAAAAGCATGAGGTCAAACTGACAACATTCGCTGACCATCACTACTTTTGAGAGATATGAATGTGTGGCTCTTTGATGCCTGATGCTTATTACTTGATAGAGGACACATGTATTCACATAAGTCCCTGCTGTCAGATGTTGAAGTCATTGCTGTACAAATCATCCACCTTTAACTTACTTACATTACCAAGTAACAACATGCAAGGATATGCCATTCATTTGTATTATTGTACAATTTTGTTTTAATACTCTAAGTTCAACACTTACCTTGTAAATCTAGCAGTTGCTACAGTTTTAGTTCAGGGCCAAGTCTCTCTGATGCTAGGAGCACACAGCCGTTACATGGGTAGGGAAAGGTTGTGAGCATTGCCTTGCATCAATATTATAATGTATGTGTCTAGAATGAAAGTTTTAACCCCTTAGGTGGTGAGTGAGTATACTATGTGTTACCTGTTGCCTGTTAGCTAATGCAATGCAATATGGTCTTGCATTTCCTGTTAGCCAATGCAAGGCCATATTAGGCATGTGTACATCTGCCTACACCCACAGCAGCTGCTGGTACACCCTCTCACTCTTCATCTGTGTGTGGCTGTGGTGACCTTACCATTGATGGTGGCATGTGAGCCCCTTCCCCTTGTTGATTTTGCTGAAGTTATTTTCTCAAGATGATGTTGAGAAACATGGCACAGATTGTGACTATTTCTGTACATCTACGTGGATTGAACTGCAGGGCACTCCTAGATGAATCTATGCACACTAATCAAGACTTCAGCAGCCCAAACACACTCTATGATATCTCTGGTTTGAGCATGTGTCTCATTATGGCATTCATCAGTGGGTGCATGTGCATTTCTGATGCATGTCATCAGCCACAGTTCCAGTGCATAACCTGCATCCCCAGTGAATGACCCTGTGGGGAGGTGTACCAGATATGTGAGTCGTGGTATCTGCCTGGGTCGCCAGCACACACATTCAAGATGATTCCCTTAGTGTTACACATGACTTGGCAGTTAATGGAGTAGAACCCCTTCCTATTTATGTAAGCCTAACCTGTTCCCTGGTTGGTGCCTTGATTTCTATATGTGTACAATCTATGGCACCCATTACTTCAGGGTAGTATGCTATAAGGTAGAACACCTGCATATTAGTGACCCTGTCCTCAGGAGTACGGGGAAAATATATGTCATCACTGGCATGTTGGAGCATATCTTTC
This sequence comes from Protopterus annectens, assembly GCF_019279795.1. Classification (NCBI taxonomy): domain Eukaryota; kingdom Metazoa; phylum Chordata; order Ceratodontiformes; family Protopteridae; genus Protopterus; species Protopterus annectens. The sequence goes on from NC_056737.1 coordinate 1,799,827,392, forward strand.
AGGAATTGATGGAGTATCCTGGATGCTGATGCCTGTGACACCCCCAGCATGTCCCCTGTTGGTCTCTGAAATGTTCCTGTAGCTAAAGTTTTAAGTACTACACATATCTTTGTCTCCACTGTTACTTGTTCCCCTCGGTTTGCCTGGGGTTTGAGTTGAGGACAACAGAGGTTGCAGAGTTCCTGTAGTATATCTCTATCCACCCTGTAGCGCTCTACAATTTCTAGCTATTGCAGATTCTGATAAGCTGAATGGGGTCTGAAAACTGTTTTCCTTCTTGGTTGTGGTCTATTAGTAGCAGCAGTAGCATAGGCTTTAGCCTGTTTCACATACAAATTAATTAAAGCAACAGCAACTCCTAACATTCTTTCTGAGTAGCCTAGTTTCCATGGCTGCATTCCAGTAGGTTTTGGAATTCACAGGGACAACCAGCACTGAGTCTACATGGTTGCTTTATAGCTTGTTGAATAGCTCCTACATCTTAGATTGATTGATTAACATTCATTTCATCTGCTTATCTTCTGCTTGGTTCTACCCACAGTATAGAGCCACTTACTGAATACAAAATAGTGCAGCACAGCAACTTGCACATGGTCTTAGCAGACCATGTAGGGTTTATTGAAATTTCCATAACCAATATTTAGCATTAACCATAACAAACCAATATGTTGCATGGGTTTCCTCTGGGTGCTCCGGTTTCCATCCACATCCCAAAGCCACCCTGTAGTTGGATTGGACACTCTAAATTGGCCCTAGGTGTGTGTGTGTGTGTGTGTGTGTGTGTGTGTGTGTGTGTGTGTGTGTGTGTGTGTGTGTGTGTGTGTGTGTGTGTGTGTGTGTGTGTGTGTATGTGTGCCTTCTGTGGAAGGTTGGGTGCCAGGCTGGCAGCTCAACACTGTAAAACTCCACTGCCAATCATGAGCGGATCGGTGATCTGCTGTGGCGACCCCTAACCAGGATAAGCCTAAAGGAGATGATGAACCATAATAGACCAATATCTAACATTAGTCTGAATAATAGTCATTTCTCATTTCTGATTATGGAATAACTCACCACAGAGTCTGTTCCTATTTTCCAGGCTCACATAAACATGACCCTGCTCAGCCTATCAACAACTTCACTTTTAATAATTGTATCAAAACACATATTATCTTTCAAAACAGCAAACTTTTCTTACAGAATAACTTGTCCATGTCCAAGATAAAAAATACATGTCATGGGCTCTTCAACATTTATTTATTTATTATTTATTTATTTATTTTATTTTATTTATTTTACATTTGTTGACCGGGATTGTCCAACTGGATACATGTCCATTTTCAGCGGAGGCCCGGGGAGAAAAGCTCCGCAATGTCAAAAGGTTACATACATGTTCAATATTACATAATATTTACATAATTTACTTAATATTACATAAAATTTATTTATTTAACATTTGTTAACCAGGAAAGTCTGGTTTGGAACAAAGCCAATTTTCAGCAGAGGCCTGTGGAGAGATGCTCCAGATGCATGTCTTTCTAACATTAGACATTACAAGCATGACACAATCTTTCATTCTGCTGTTTATATAATATATGCATTAACAGATAATAATTTACAGAAAAATTCCCTCCATATCCAAAACTCTAAGCTTCTATGTATGGCCACCTTAAACGCTAAAAATGTTCTCATGGATAAATGTAATAAAATTGTAACATCACTGACTTATACCAATCGCGTCATTTGTCTGTTAAGTTCTATGGAGCAATTTGACATAGAATGCTTTCCTGATAATATTTATACAGTTTCTCTGATAATATCTGCCCCCCCCATTTTGCTCAAGATTCATCATATGTAACTTTAAAAATTTGGTCTACATCATTTTCAGAAACCCCAAACAACCTATTTCAAGGCTTAATAACAATGTAGGGAGGCTAAATAAAGCATGAGGTTAAACAACTCCTTGCTTCCATGTTTTCTTGTTATAAATAATCCACATTTTCTCAGACTTGAATCCCAAAGAACAGAGGGGAAAATGCCTAAATGGTTTTATCTAGTATATCAGGCAACATATACAAACCCCCCAGTAAGTCATATATCAAAACAACAGAATGCAATATGTATTTTATTTTGTCAAAGAAAAGAAAAAATGTCTTAGCATGTACAATATACCTAATAGTTTTTAATAATTTCTCCAGTCTTCTCCAAGATGAATACTAATTAACTATAGTGTTAGAAAAGTTGGCATTCCCCACTAGATTCATGTTGCCATAGCCCCTATATTTTTAGGCATTCAAAGTTTAGCCTTCTAAAAGTAGACATTGCTTAATAACTGTTAATGCCTCCATTATTCAGACTTTACTGTTACCCAGCAAAACAAGATCATCTGCATTAACTGAAAATAATTGGCATCCTTACATGTCCATCATAACCATGCCCCTGATAACCTTTGCTTAACCATACAAACCGCAGCATTAGTTGCTAAAGGGGAAATGATTTTGCAAGTCGGGCAGCCTTAATAAACTCCCTTTTTTATCCTGAAATCCCATCCCACATTTATGTTAATTAACACTCTAACACAAGAATAATCATAAATTGCTTTCGGCATTGAAACTATTTTATTTTCATTTCTTATGCCATATGCTCAGAGAAGAGACTACCTCTCCTCATGGAAGAAGTTATCAACAGCTTTGGAAATATCACACCCTATTACCCTCAGGGCCAACTTGGTGAAGGGCCCAACAGTGCTCAACTCCTACTGCCCAGTCATCCCCAAGCACATCACCCCATCCCCATGATCCCCTTCCCCCATCCTGGCCTAGCCACACCATTCACTTTACCTTTTTCTTCCCTTTTTTACATACTCTTCAGTTGTTTTATCTACAGTTATTCATTAAATACTTCCTAACTAGAAAAGGCTACATTCTAAGTGTTGAGGAAATAAGAACATTAAGCCATGGGTATGTAAGCTGCCAGGCCCTCAGAAGCTATAGAGATTCCAAATGTTCTGAGGTGCATTTAGAAATTTTTAACAATCTTTTCATTCAGTGATGGCCTGAACAAAAATCATGATTAGGGAAAGAAATTCAGAGTTACTCTTTGAACTTTTTTTTTCCGGCATCTTTTCACACCCTTTTTGACCAAAACTACATTGTAATAACTGAGAAAGAATTAACTGCACTTAGCCAGAGATCTAGATATCACTAGGCCCCCGGAAGTCATGGAGGTTCTACATGCTCTGGGATGCATTTTAGTGATTTTTCCAAACATTTGATCCAATGATGGACTGCGCAAAAATCATGACAAAGTAAAAAGTAAAGAAATTTAGTCTCATTTTTTTAAAAGAATTCAGCCATATTTTTTATTTAGCTCAAGAAGGAAACAAACTGTATCTAAGGCTGAATGCTCAAAGCAGTCAACATTGCAGTTCACAACTAAATGAGAAGACAAATCCTTGTATCCTTGTGAAGATACATAAATCATATCTAGCAACCATACCTGCCAGAATAATGACCAACCAAAAACAGACAGCTAGCAATTTTCCTCCTCACAACTAGAAATTATACCTACTTTGTTGTGCATATCAGATGTCGTCAAGTAGTCCATCTTATTTCAAATAAATTCAAGCTAATTCTTCAAAGCCAAATAGTGAATGTTTGGAGGGTCAGTTACTTATATCCTGACAAATCCACTACCACAAAGCAGCTATTCTCACTTCTGTGCATAATTCAGGTATCTGTATAAACAGATAATTTTTACCATGCATCTCAACTCTTTCAGATTTTTCATCATATTTTTTGCCTCAGTATCTGTCATAGCATTTTTGGTTTTACTGATAGTCAAACTGACAGATATTAAAGTTTTATACTTATTATTGTTCAAAAATGCATGTTGATGTGCAAAATCAGTTTTTCTATTATTTTTACACAAATTATAGTGATATTTGAAATCTGTCCCTGATTTTGGGTATTTATCTCGCCCACACCAACCACATCATTGTTTTTTCTTTTGTTTTTCCTTATCCTTCTGTATTGTATGCTGGACACAACGTCTAGTTCATTTCTGCCAACACGAAAACATACTCACCCCACACTGTCACTGATGGAAAACTCAGCTGCTTTCTTCAGCATGAACCATATTACACTTGAACTTTGTAGGCTTTTCTGTTCCTTTCAAGTGAAATGTGACTTGAAATCTTGAAAGGTCTTATCAACAGCAGCACCACAACATATGACATGTGCTGTGCTGCACATTTTATTTAAATATTGACGCCTTGGGACATTTTGTTATTTATTTATTTATTTATTTATTAGAACAAAAGATCTGACATTTCAGTAATCAAATACATAAATAAATAATTGTGAAAAATTGCACCTGAAAGACAGCAGCCCAGCATAGCTGCCTACTTAGTCTATGTGCAAGAATTGCACTTACTACCATAACAGTAGTGTCAATGTGATTACTATTAACAACCACCTCTTTAAATTAACAATACATCTGTGATGTTCTTACCTTCCATCCCATATATGCTTGCATGTAACACTTCAGCTAAAAATACCACAAATAACAGTTAAACAATTTTCATCAATATTTTGTAGTTTATATTATATAAGAAAAGGATGCCAATCTTGTAAGTCATACTTATCCCCTTTTTACACAAAACTTTTAATAGTGCAATGCAGATCCCCTCATCCTTCAGACTAGTCTTAACCCACTCATTCAACTCAACTAGAAAAAAACTTTCTTTTGATTTATCAAATAACTTATAGAATGTAAATCTAAGACCTTCATATCCTGTGACATGGTGCTCTTTACATAAATTATTAGCGGGTGCCACTTCTTCTAGAGAAATATGATGTTCCAGCAATTATTGATATTTAATGACCCCATTATCATAAAAGAAAGCCTAGATAACTACCACTGGATATGCTGAATCTTATTTATTTATTTATTTAGTTATTTATTTTAACAGTTCAACAAAATCTCTGCACTGGAAAATAACTTTCAGTTCTCTCCTTATCTAGGCAAAGGCACTCTGACAGAGTTATCTGTTGATATAGAAGCCCTATCCATCCAAGGTTGCACTTCTTCTACAGCCATATAGAAAATAAATAAATACATGTACAATAAAAGTAAATCCCTAATTTTCAACTTATGTATCTCATATAAGTCAAGTTTCAGGTATAATGAAATATCAGCATCATCTTCCAAATACCTGTGATAAGCAGATAACAGGGATGTGAAGAAATCTACCATCCAATAAACATATGCCAATAGCAAGACCCTAACACCGCTGTAACACCATCAACCTACTTAACTCATTTTTAATATTGCTAAGATTAACAGATAGAAAATAATAATTATCCTTTAACTTTTGCGTCACCCTTCCCCTCTTTCATTCTCAAATTTCTAATCTTAACTCTGTCTCCAGTTGAACTCTTTTGCTTGCCTATGTCCATACATCCACCCTTTTTCCTTTCCCCTTCCATGAAGTCAGCCTTGTCTTCTACCAGGAGTGCATACATATTAGAAGATAAAAGGAGAGAAGCTGTTTGCATAACCCAGTCATTCTGTAAGTCAAATTTACCTTCTGGAATAATGGGGACAGCATCTATCACAGAATAGCTATCAATATGTGCCCGAGTTTCTCCTTCATGCAATTTAGTAGCAGCAGTAGCAGTAATAGTAGTAGTTGCACTTGCAGTAGTAGTAGTAATAGCAGTATGTGTAGTAGTAATAGTAGCAGCAGTGATATTAGTAGCAGTAGTAGTAATAGTAACAGCTGTAATAGTAGTAGCAATAGTAGCAGTTACAGTAGTAGCAGTAGTAGTAGTAGTAATAGTAGTAATATTGGTAGCAGTAGTAGTAATAGTAGTAGCTGTAATAGTAGTAGCAATAGTATGAGTTACAGTAGTAGCAGTAGTAGTAGCAGTTGTAGTAGTAATACTGGTAGCAGAAGTAGTAATATTAGTAGCTGTAATAGTAGCAGCAATAATAGGAGTTACAGTAGTAGCAGTAGTAGTAGTAATAGTAGTAGTAATATTGGTAGCAGTAGTAGTAATAGTAGTAGCTTTAATGGGAGCAGCAATAGTAGGAGTTACAGTAGTAGCAGTAGTAATAGTAGTAGTATTATTGTTAGTAGCAGTAGTAGTAATAGTCATAGAAGCAGTAGGTGTAGCATTAACATTATTGTTAATAGTAGTACCAGTAGTAGTATCCAAGTCATCTTTGGTATATGGAAAATCAGAAGCATTGCTAGTCACAGAACAGCTCTCAACTTGTACCTGACCTTCCCCATCAGGTGTTGTAGGAGAATCAGTATCTAATCCCCCTACTTCTCTGGAGGAACAGGTGCATTATCAGTTATTATACTGATTGGCCAAGTGCCCGTTCGATTAAAGAGACTCGTTAAACTAAAAGGGGGGTGACTTTTGGACTTAGTCGCTAAACATTACGTTAAAAACTTAAATGGGCTATGTTAAATGGGTTTTAACACATTTAGCCAGCTTTAAAATAAACAGCGGTCTCGTTATGTTTCTCGTTTGTCTCTGCTTGTTAAACCCATTTATAAAAGCACCGGAGAGAAAGCAATCAAGACAAAAAAGCAAGCAAGTCTCGCAGATCTCCTCGTTATGTGAGAGCGAGAGTTTAACAAAACGAGACAAGATAATAAAAGTTTTTTTTATGTGTTTGATGTTGCTCGTGTTACTGCATCTTTACTACTCAGCGTTTACTAAACTAACTAAAAAAAGCGGAGATGATCTACTTCGTTACTTTACCAACTCCTGGACGCTGCGCGCGGCGCGGTACATCAGAGAACAGCCATCAGCATGCACATGAGATTACCCTTCATGTACTGAATTATCAACCATAGAAGGACATTTGTTTGAGAAGCAGGAGAAACAGCAGCAGCATTCGTGTTGCAGGGTTTGGCATGCCTAAGATATTCACAAACAAAATGTCTTACTTCAATACAAACAGTACACAGCAAATATACACTGTTTAGCACAGTACACTTATTGTGCATATTGACAGCACCTCTTTGTAGGACAGATGACAATTAAATGCTCAGTACTCCAAATTAAAGCACATTTTGAAGTGTCCAATGTATTTTACAGTTCTCCTTTTCCCATGTAACAGAATAACATTAAGTATGTGTACAATATTATTTTCATATTTCAAAATACTCTCAACTCCGAAACTCCAGTCAAAAATTTTCTATTACCCATGTACTTTTCAACAATTTGGACCCTTTCACAGAAAGAAGAAAAAAGTCTCTCAAGCCTTGTTCAGCAATGCCAACAGTTTTGAATTAAACTAACAGTGTGTTTTATAGTGATGTCCACCAATGGAGAAAAGAATATCATTTCATGGATAAAGTTGACTGTCCAAATTCAGTTGTCTTTGACTGCAGGCTAGAAACACAGTATACCCTGCTCATCTCAGGAGACAAACCATGTTTTGCATCTATAAAATTGGCCCCACCAACAACAGTACCCTCCACTGTCTCACTTCCTACAAGAGAAAAGCCACAATGTTCAACAGCCTCAGTCCTGAAGAGTATATTGTCATCTCCAGGCTGATCTTCATCCATAAGTTTCAGGAAGGGGTCACACTGCCTTATGAAAGTGTCATAACAGAAGCAGACACCACAGCAAAGAACCCACAATGGAAGCAAAAAAAGAAGGGGAAATCCTTCTCTTAATTCCTTGACACCATCTTCCTATTTCAAGCACAGACCTCCAATCATAGCCGGCCTTAAGCATAGGCCAACTAGGCAGCCACCTAGGGTGCTGGTCTAGCAGAGATACTTTTCCAGTATTTATTTGGTATAGGTAGACCAGGATTGGGGCAGAGGGTAAGTGTGGTGGGGGACACCATGGAGCCCTTTTGCCTATGGCACCAGCTGACCTAAGGCCGCTCCTGCTTCCAATGCCACCTAGTGATGGAAAATAGGAGAAAATTCTTGGTACCCTGGTCAAATTTCCATAGTCAGTATAAGTACCTCCTCATGTCTACTGTAGAAAGAAGCTGCTGGCCTAGTGCAATTAACCCAGGCAACTAAGTGTAAATAAATAATTAATCAAACACAGATACAATGTCATTATTATCAAGAGAAAGCAGTTTCATTTACATTATGATTGCCATTATGATTATTTTTTTCTTAAATTAATTTGAGAGTTTGTATGCAATGTTATAATTTAAAACATAGCCCCTAAATTTAAGCACTGAGATCTCACACAACATAGTTTACTGACTCATAATGCAAAAATACCAATAACAGTTAAAGCAGGAATTAGCATCTATAAATGTCTCCCTGTCCTTAAGTTATTCATGCTCATAATGCAAGGGGCTCTGGGTTACTTCCAATAAAAATACTAAGGTTAGAAAATGATTGGGCATGCTTGACTAGGTTGCAAAAGATTGTCACAAAGCATTAGCACAGTAAGTACCTATGAACATACTAAAATATCTATTTCTCATTTTCATGACTGCCTAAATTAATATTTAGTATGGTTTAGTGTCTTGATAAATCCTGCCTAAATACTCTCAATAGTTTCATTTCTGGTATGTATGTCTCCAGATGCTTTGAGAAAGCAGTAAAAGGCAAACATATGGAGACAGTCAGCAGTGTGAAGCTCACATGCAAGATGAAATGTGCAGTGATTATAATAATAAGTTGCTTCCTGAGATAGTCTGAGATATGCAACATTGTTTGAGTGTATGTAACTTTTTAAGAATGTTTTTATTAATTTAACAGGCGGACGTGGTGGTGCAGCTGTTAGCATTCCCACCTCACAGCAAGAGGTTCTATGGTAAGATCCTCGGCTGGGGTGCCTTCTGTGTGGAGTCTGCATATCCTCCCTGTGGTCGCGTGGATTTCCTCTGGGTGCTCCAGTTTCCTCCCACATCCCAAAGACATGCTGTAGGTGGAGTGGACACTCTAAATTGGCCCTAGGCATGAGTGCATGCATGTGTGCACCTTCTGTGGAAGGTTGGGGGCCGGGCTGGAAACTCAACACTGTAAAAACTCCACAGCCAGTCATGAGTGGACAGGTGATCCGCTGTGGTGACCCCTAACTGGGAAAAGCTGAAAGAAGAAGAAGTAGAAGAAGAAGACAATCTGTACACAGAAAGGAAGAAATTCAACATCACATATTGTTATACAATGATAGGAATACATTAAATCATCAAGGTAATCTTATCCCAACAACTAAAGCTCTTAGTACAGGTACAGGAAGTGGAACATTCATTAGTATTACTGATATAGTTAAAGAACAATTATCAGACCATAACCCCTTAAAATATGTACTTATCTCTTTCCAATATACATTTAATTTTTGACATTCTAAACAGCTTTTTCATCTTTATTACATCTCCAACAAACTGAAGAAGTCATTTTACTAAACTTGGAGATTTTATATGGAGTAACAAAAATTCTATATTTCCACATAAAAACATTTCGGTATAAACTTGAAGAAGTTTGACTAACTGATTTATGTATCAAAGCTTTCTTCTTACCATCTATTGAGCCACATAATCTACCACTATCTAAAAAGTTCCAGAATTTTGCATTGAAATAATTATTATTATTTATAATTCACTTATATAGTTTGGACAAGCTTCCTTTGTATGTCAATCAATCTTTATTACAAGGTATTTGCTTTAAAATTTAACTCATCAGTGGTATTAAGAAAATGTCCTTGATTTTTGGGGGAAATTGATAAGGATCTGCAGCTATCAAAGAAGTAAAAGCAGGATATGTTTAGGGTATTTTTTATCTTCAGGAGCTACAAGGTAGTATCATGGATAAACTGATGTGAGGTGATAGTGTTTCTGACAAATACAGATTCTCCCCACAGTTATCCAAGGGCCTGAATGCATGATAGGCATTAGACACTAGTATAGAGGAGTGTTGTCCTTGCACTGAAATCATATCACAGTGACTGCACAACTATATGTTTGATTATGTTGCAAGAAGGCCTTAAGTTCAGGCATCATTCTGTTTAGAATTCTAGTATTAAGTAGTGCTACTATGAGGGTGTCTGAATTGGAGTTTAAGTTTGCTATCCAGGTATGTCTGGTAGAGTGATTCAGCCTAAAAAAGGCACTATGGAGGCAGCAAAGGATTTAGCTAGAATGTAGAAGCCCTGTTGTTTAGTATGAGAGGAGTAACCCATCTCTTATGATTTGGAAAGTCTCATCTACCCATCTCATCCTAAGGTGGCATATTACATCCCCTTAAAATGATGCCAATTACTTAGTGAATTGTTAAAGCTAGATATCGTGTCTTGATATCTAGGCATCATTCTTGAGAAAGGCAATGTACTGTTCAAGACCAGTAGGTTTTTTTTTCGTATCTCTAACACATGCATAGAAATTCTATCATGTCTCTGTGCATTGATGTGTTGTTGTGGATATTTCATACTTGCCAATAGTGGGCTGATGTGTGAGGTTGGTCTCCATTTGTCTAAAATATTTTCATTTCTCACAAGTTGCACTGTCAATTGGGAGAAGCAGTGAACAGTCAACATACAACCAGCAGTTGCTATTCTGTCCTGGAGCACCTAATGTGATCTGACTGGCAAGAGATAGTGTAAGCGTGGGCTGTCGGAACATTTTACCAGAAGGTGGAGGACTAGGATTGGTCATAGTGCTCAGGGGTTGTATAGAGTATACTACAATAGTCCCTGAAGATTTATGCATGACATATTTAGTGTAATATTCTGAAGGTGAGTCAGATGGTAGCAAATCTGGTAGTAATTAATGAAAAGACCGAATGAGGTTTGCCAAGAAGGATGAATAGTTTTGCGTAGCCTATTGGCTACTACCTGGCTACTACCAATATGACCTCATGGCAACTACATGTAAATAGGAATTAATGCCCCTATGTTTCTTGTCTCACCAGAAGAAAAATAATAGCACAAATCCCAAGCTGGTTCCTGAAAAGTGGTTTACAGGCTAGCCAGAAATCAATATCTTTCATTTAACAGCTTTAAATTTTTTTTTTTTTTTATTTTGAGATGGGTTTTCCAGAACAGCATATCATGCTCCAAAAAGAAGTCTCACCAAATACCTGTATAGAGAAACAATCATCTTCATTATCATCTTCATCATCAAACTCATTTTCCTATGTTTTTCTACATGGGGTCAGGAGATCATTCCAACTGTTCCTACTTCTCTATATTGAGTGCCAAGCTCCTACCTTCTTCAGCAGTTATACCTGTCTCGGGTCTTCACTCATGGAATCTATTCATCTCTTAGCTGGATGTTATCATATCCTCTTACCTTCTGCCTGTCTCTATCAATTCTTCTTTATTAAATCATCTTCTGCTTTTCTGCACAATTGACTGAGCTGCCATAATTTGTTCTCCTTGACCTTGTCTGCAATTGGGGCTAACTTGGTTTCTGTTCTTATGTCCTCATTTGTTCAGCAGTCAGATAGCATGTATTCTACCACCTGTCTCAAGGACTTCATCTCTATCATCTCAAGGTTCTTGAATTGCTCGACCTTCACTAGTCCATGATTCTGTGTCACAGAAGGACTGGTTGCACAACTGTTTTGTACACCTTACTTTCTTTGGCATTCTTCTGTCTTCGATAATTCTGAAGACATCATTATATGTCAGACAAAAGTGCTAAATCAATTTAATAAATTGCTTTCTCGGATTTAGGGTTTTGTGTTTACTGTGATTATTAGTTATTCATTGGCGCACACACAGTCTTTGAAATTATGGTGTTACCCTCCCAAAGACACACACACGCACACACACACACACACACACACACACACACACACACACGCACACACACGCACACACACACACACACACACACACACACACACACACACACACACACACACACACACACACACACACATCTTGCACTTTCAAAATGAGCTTCATTGAGTTGTGGACTTGCAGAAATCCAAACACAGCAAGATGGGTGAACAGCAGAGACAGGGGAGACAGCCAAAGGCATAAGCCAATGGCATCAAGAGAATGATGCTGACACTTTGCAGTAATGGATAATGGCAACTGTTTTTCCTGAAATATGACATCATTTGGTTTATCTAGACAAAGAGAGAAGTGAGACAGTGTACATGTTACAGGCATATAAAGTACTAAATGGCCAACATCTCTATGTAAATAAATGTTTTTGTTGCATAGAGTTTGTCAGTTTAGGCAAGTGAAGCAGGGATTGGGAAAATGGGAAGTATATAATATATTACTCCAAAATTGGGATGCATCCAAACATTTTGGAGAACTAGGACACAGGAAGCCTAATACTTTAGTTAGATTTATAGGAGTGTTCTCTCCTCCAATACTGAAAACTGTTGTCATGAATCAGCCATTGAAACTACTTATAGCCAAAACCCTACCACAATGCTTTTAAATCTAAGAAATATAAACCCCTAATTAGCCTCTAATAGTAGGGCAATCACCAGTGTAATAAGCAAAGAGGTGTTACTTCCATATGCACGTTTACACTCAATGTAAAGTTACATACTCAGAAATTAGTTTAATATATCAAGCTTCTGGGCAAACCTGGAACTGCAGTTGGCTTCAGCGCTCAATAGCTCACAGTCTATGAGTACAGAAACCTGTACCTGTTACCATGTACACAACACTCCAGTTTGACTTAAATGTTCTTCTTCTGCCCGTCAGATGTTTTCAGGAACTCAGGTACCACAGAATCCAATAACCCTTTTTAGTAGAAAAGCATGCATCTGCAGTCACTTAAGTATTGTCAGTTAAATACTGACCAGTGTTTGCCATGATCACCACCAGATACTTGAACAGAAAAGTCTGACTATAGCTATTCTATAAAACTTTCCAAAACACAGGCACGCATTCATCACAATAAGGGTCAACTACTGAGTACTAATATTTGGGCAGATTAATCTGTGATTTATTTGCTTTTGTATATTTTGTGTAGTATGATTTACTGACTGTTTCATAATACAGTTTATGTATCACGTTATCACATGGCCCAAGTTGTGACTGAAAGAGGTACTGTGTCAGGGCATAAACACAGTTGATAAACTTTAAATAATTCAATAAGTAAGCAAATAAATACTAACACCGAATATCTTAAAATATGAAATTATGTTCACAGCATATTTACCTGTCACCTGTCGGAAAAATGACCTGGGCTTTTTCATACAGCCAGTCAGTTGTAACTCCATCTTGGGCTAAAAATATAAAAAGGTTAGTTTTTATATATTTTAGAACATTATCTTGGATCAGTGTTGACTTCCTGGCAGCTCATGTCAATGTTTCTGAATCCTTATTGTCCCAGAATCGGCCTCCTCCCTCATCTGTTGTAGAATACCAAACCTTATGCATATTTTCAATAGCATGATACCCCTCTCTTCTTTTAGAGTATGAATGCACATACATTTCTGTGTCTCTAAAGATGCCAAAGGTCCCTGATACTATTATTTCACCTCTGTCCCTCTGTCCCCAACTTTTCATGACCACTTATTAAAGGAATAGAATAAGTATGTTCTTAGGAGACAAAAATATCTCTTGGAAATTATGAACCTCAAGAGGGTAGTATGCTTTTAAAGAAGGAGAAGCTGTAAAACTATACTGCATCTGTTTCATCTCTGTTTATCACTGTCAGTGTTCTACACTGATGTTTATGCCTAAAATCCCAGAAACTTCTTAGAAAAGAGAGGATCCAAAAGTTGCAAAATATTTTGATTTTGTGCTCATTAGGTGTTTCTGATTTTACTCAAATGCCCCCAATTTCTGCCTGTGGAAACTAAGAGGTATGCTAGGCAGGTTAGAATCAGATGTGCAAAGATAATGTTGCATCATAAAGCTGTTAGTTAGGAAATTAGCCTCCAGGTGAGCAAGGAAAGCTTGGCATTTTATGCCCCACCCATTCTGATATGCATGTATGTTTGGCTGTGTAAAGATTTCCCTAACAAGGGTTATTTAGAAAGTGGAGGCTGGTGGTAGGATCAATAGAAGGACAAGCAGACAGATTTGCTTCAGCTATAGCTATCCCAGATTGCTTTAGAGAATTACAAAGGAAAAAGGTTATGTAAATTACTGCCCAGTACACACATGATGGGGGAGAGGGCTTTTCATTTGGTCCCAAATGCAGCCTATAACAGGCTTACAAGACATAGGGAGACACATAAGAGATGGGGCAAAGATTTTGATGGAAGTTGATGCTTATTATGGAACTGATTCATATGTGGAGGTAGTAACAAAGGTATAGGGATACTTTACAGAGCCAAAATCTTTCTCACTGACACAACTAAAACTATGCTTGCCACTACTTATCTCCTCTCCACACTTCTTAATGGCACTCCCATCCTTTCCAACCTCCAAGCTTTACAAAAATTAAAACTTGAACAATGCTATAACAAAGTTGCTAAATTTGCAGCAAATACCTCTTTCAGAACCCACTACTGTATAGCACTAAAAAGACTAAATTGGTTAGAACTGCCTCATCATCTAACATATACACAGCTTCGTACCACCTATAAAATTATCCAGCATTCATCTGCTTGTCCAGCACTAAAAACCTTTCTACACAGCTCTGTTCCCAGTCAGTCATTGCGATCCAGTGACCAGAAACTCCTGTCTATCTACAAATCTGTCAAATCTGCTGGGCATTGTCTGTACTCATACAAGGCTCATACAATGTTGCTAAGTTCTGTAACTCCTTATCTGTTTCCATCAGGTCAATCCCCTGCCATCTTTCAAAATCATTTTGCAAGATTAACTAGCTAAAATCTGACTCTGTTCTTGTTCAAAACCAGAATAAACTATATCCCTAAATGTTTTATATCTCCTTACTCTCCCTTCTTCACTTATTTTCTTACTTCTATCAAAATAACTTTCCTGACTTTCTCTCAAAATGTACCATAAACCTGTTTTTCCCTTACTTCGTATATCATATTGCAGTTCCTGTTTGTATTAGATCAACTTACCTTTAATTTCTTTACAAACTGTCAACAATTTCTTCAAATATTAAATGATTGTCATATAACTTGTATTGATTCATAACCAATGTTTTTATATTATCACTATTTATTATTATTATATAATCACTATTTTTTTATAATTATTTAAACTGCAGATGTTTTTGTTTCATTTCTGATGATTGTAAAATTATTGTTCTTAAAATGTTTTGTAATAATTGGGAGCTTTTCACCCCTGACCTCCACTGAAAATGGGCTTCTGCCAAAATGGACTTCCCTGTAATCAAATTTCAATAAATAAATAAAAGGACTAGACATGCTGATTGGCTCTGGAGCCATCTATACATTCTCCTCTTTACACTTAATTTGGCCCTAGTTGTCAGGATATAAGCACTGATTTTTTCTGACCATTGTTATGTCTCTGTAATGGGGTTTCTATTACATTATCGAATCACTAAATGCCGAATGGCCAAATACTCAAAACGGCCGTTCATTGAAGTGTGTTTTGTGGGGTCATGGTACAGTGGGGAATGGGATATTTGCCCTTTCCCCACTGTAGTGCAACCTCGGAGTTGGAATATATAAGTAGTGGGGGGTGGGGGCTGCAGCTCCCCACAACAAATGATTCGATGAATGGCCGTTTTGAGTATTTAGCCGTTCGGCATTTAGTGATTCGATAACGTAATATAGACCCCTGTAATGTTATGTTTGTATGATGAGTATGCAGGAAGCAGACTTTGGCAGTGGCATTTTAGCTATTGCAAGCTATAAAGATGGTACAGGAGCTAAAAAGTAAAGCATTTTATGAGGGGAACCCAAGAAGATCCATGTATAAATATACACACACACACACACACACACACACACACACACACACACACACACACACACACACACACACACACACACACACACATGCACAAACACATGTATATATGCATAGCTTAGGTGGCCAATATGCAAGCAGTAGCATGGTATGTACAAGTGACTGCTACTGCTACTGTTACATCCATGTAGAAATACCAGGTATCAGTAGCAGAGAACAGCTGAGCATGAGCCAAGTATATTGCAGAGGTATCTCCCATTAAATAAAGTGTGGAATATCAGAATAAAACTAACATTTGTTGCTGTTTACTCATTTATTTGAGACTAGCTCTTCATGAATTCAATGAGTGTAGCATGCTAGGCCTATGTGGTAAGAACTGCTTTATGTTCTTGAAAATTCATATTCATTACTTCAGTAATGTTGTCCAGCCATAATAGACTCTGCCACCCGTAATGTGAATGTGCTGGATAATGAATCTTACTTGTCTGCATCAAAAGATATGAACTTATTTTTGTGGGGACTATGTGTTGTAAGATGCTGGATCATTGTTTAAGAAAGAAGTCTACAGACAGTCTGGAATTAACTGGCTATAGACCTGATGATATCCTGGTATGCAATCCTTCAGCCATCTTGTAACCATCAAAGAGATTTACAAGGAGTGCAACTCAGAAAGGGAGGGAAGTAAGGAACACTTTGTGTGAGATGAAATATTAGATTTGGCCCCCAGTGGAGTCTACCTCTGACAAATATCCATATGACAAAGATGTGGAGTGGAAGACCCAAATTCAGGGCAAAGATTCAGGAGGTGAAGAACAGTCCAAAGTAAGGTAAGGTGCAATGGAACTTTGTCTCCTCTGTGAGTTTATTAGGATCATGCTGGACATAGTGGGTGAAATCTCACTGGATATATTTATAGAAGCATGATAGTCCATGAACATCAGTATGGGTCTCATGGGCAGCCTATTCTGGCCCTTTCCAAACCTGAAAAAAGCCCATGCAAACAGAAAAAACAGTTTCCTATTTCAATGATAAAGTATGAGGTTAACACAGTAGCTCAAATTCTTATGACCAGACTGAAGTCCCTTTTTGTGGAGCTGATAAGTCAGACTCATGCACAATTTCTGAGGGTAAGTTAGCTCAAGCTTAGAAGGTAATGTTTGAGTTTTATTGCTAGCTAAAAAAGAACTGTCATTTGTAGCAAATTCCCATTCTTTCTACAATTTTTCATAGTGTCTGTAGCCTAAAGTAAAAACATTTCCTTTATATTCTTGTGTATTAATCCTTGAATATATTTCATGGACAAATAGGGCAAGAAATGGTGTTCCATGGGATCCAGATAAGTACTCTTTTACCTGCTGAGTCATTTGGCAAAGTAATGACAGAATAACTCTTTTTTGTTGTTGTTTGGTACTCATGGTCAATAAAGCAAATGTGGATTTGTTCACACTGGCATAATGCATTGTCTGTTGTCATATGTATATGTTCATTTAGAACTGCAGGAAAACATTCCCCATTAATTTCTGTAGTGAAGACAATACAGTGTTATATTAAGTTCTTCTTTCTGAGCAAACACCCTGATAATGCATGTATCAAACAAAAATAAGTGAGCAACTTGCCAAACATAAAAGTCCTAAAGTCAAATCCCAGGATTCAATAAAACCTGTGTAGGCTCAGCGCAAAGCCTATACAGAGTTTAAGTGTTTGCACAATGTTGAACAGTGAGCAGCGGTGTACAGAGCATATTAATGCCATGCAGCATGCCTAAGTTAAGTCAAGTTAGATTAAGTGGATACAATTCTGTATAAATCAGAGCACCTACTTTCCATGGATTTGTGTGGAATGCAACAGTGACTACCAGGGCTTCACAGATAATTGTGCATCTCTTAGTGAAACATATCTCCACAAAGGCCAACATAGTGCAGGGACATTTCACCAGAAACAGAGACATATTTGCGATAGATGTTGCATAGAAATGTCCCAGAATGGAACTCAAACATACCTGTCCTCCTCTTTGAGCACTATATGTGGATAAAGGCATACATAATGGGGGGCAAAGGCCCATAAATAGGGACAGATTTTAATATTTAGCTTCCAAACTTACAAAGTTGATTGAATAATAGGTTATACATTAGCATGAACTTTCTGAAGAACATGGAGTTTGAAACTCAAATGTAAGTCATCAGTTTCTGACTTTATTCTGCAATGAAATGACAATGATTTGCCAGAAAACAAAAATGCTATGAGGAAAGTATCGCAAACATGAGCCAAAACCTGGACATTCTGTACAAATCAGGAAAGTGTAGAGGTATGCACTCAAATGTATGTAATATTGAGTCACATAAGGCCAGAGATCATCCCAGTGATATGGCAGAAAGCCACAAATTTGATAAGGAAAACATCCGGACATCTTGGGAATATCTGGAGAGTTGGGAGGTATGAATGTGAAGTATATGGTCCAAACACAGCACAGGACAGCGTACTTACAGTGCAGAGTATTGTGATATCCAATTCTGTGCATTCTGCACTGAATCTATGTTAATGATCTGTAACAGGATATGGACTGCCATGAAAAATAATCACTCAGGGCAAGTGTGCATTTGAATAAGAACACACAGATGAATTGTAGGAACACATACAGGGACAGAGGGCAGGTAAAACTCCCTCACATACAACAGAGGTGGGCATGTCTATGGAAGATGGTTTTAGCAGCAACAACAAGCACATATCTATATGGTACAGTATGGACTGTATAGTGAAAATGTGTTGTCTGTGACTGCCTCACAAGGTGACATAACAATAGGGAGGATGTTTATGTGAGATAAGCATCCTTACATGAAGAATGAAAAGGACATTTATCAGGTATCCGACATGTAATGGGGGTAGGGTGCATATTGTGAAGCTGTGCAAACTGATATGCCTGAATATGAGTATACTCTCAGCAGAGATCCCTGGCAAGGTGGCCACAGGTAAAGGATCATGGAAAACATTAAAAGAACCAACCACATTCATGGACAATATCAGAATAATACCACCATTAATCCCATGCTTCTGATATTGCATATGTGCTGTGGAGTGATAACAGATGAGCTTGCACACATACACACTTGAACAACTATTATGGTACATCCACACTCTATGAGGGTAACTGTGCGCACTCTCCTGGCACTGTAATATCTGCAGAGGGTGTTAGGAGGGACACTGCTATACCTGTATGTGACAATATGGGCAATACAGGCTAGTTGCTTTGTATTCATATATATATATATATAAATATATATATATATATATATATATATATATAAATATATATGTGACATTTGAACCCACAACTCCTGACTAAAGTCTAATACTGTACTCCTGGTTTATGCTACAGACTAATGCATGCATACTTGCTTTTGCAGTTGAGTTATGTGTGCTCAATTTGATATTCTAATACTAGACTCTTGGTTTGTGCTACAGTCTAATGCATGCATACTTGATTTTACAGTTAAGATATGCATGCTCAATTTGAAACGCCTCTATAAAATACCAAAAAGCTATCTTTAACTTCTAATGCTACAATAACACTACTATTCTGCTGCATGCACACCACATGCTTCCCTCATCCTCGCCTATCATGCACCATGGGTTTAGATGTGGAAAAAAAAAACAGTACAGAATACCATTGTGAATATCAGTCTTGCCTACATTCAGCTTTTAAGTGTTACAAGTATTCTCTGTAGTTGATACTTGCAAAGGTATGGGATGTCTTCAGTCCTAAATTCCCTGATCCAACAATCAAGGGAATCTTTCTTCCTCCTCCACAGGTCATTGATGTGATGCCTACATTGGCCACCATTGTGTGGGATACTGGTGGCACTGGTTACAGTCCAGGCTAAACTATCCAAAGCTTCCGACTTTTACTGGGAGATAAAATAGTCATGCAGAACCCTGGCACTATGATTCTTAACTAGGAGTCCAATAAAATCTTGGACACCAGGATATCCCATCTCTGTGCCCTAAACCTGACACCTTCCCCACAAATAACTGCCATGTCTGCCATGGATCTAGAGCAATAGAAAACTATGCTTTCCCACAATTGCAGTTATCATGTTGTCTGGCAGTACGCACACTGTTTGAAAATATTGTGCTCTGCTAAACGTTGCACAATGACAGTGCTCAGCAGCGCATACCTCTGAACACTGCATTTGCGAGATGGTAAGCAGAGCACAACAGTAGCACACAGTGAGGCATTACATAACTGCAGTTGCAATTGTAAGGTTATTGGATGTACAGGCAGTTGTGTATGTATGTTAGATAACTGTAAAGGCCATGCCAGTCCAGAGAGCAGAAATATTCTTATGGGAATATAGTACACAGTATACCCTCAGTCATACATGTGATAATAAATGGGTTAATACATAGATATATACATAAATAACTGACACAATACTAGTGTCTCAACTGTCATACATATCATTAATATCAACTCCACTATGTCACTTATCATAAGTGAGAGTGACTATAATGGGAGTGGAACAACAGTAAAAGTGTATGGAATATCCTGTATTTGAATCCAGGACCATGTGTATGGCAGTCCTACACTTGCACCTGTTGCCACAAAAAGGTTGAGAAAACACTTGTCTATGTTGCAGTTTATTGCTATAAACTGTACTGTCACAACAGTAAAACAAAGGTTGCACACCCTGTACTAGAACCCAGGACCATCTGTACTCCAGCCATATACATACGCCTGCTGCCACAAGACTAGTTACATGACATTCCCTATTTTACTAATCATTCTTAAGGTCTCACTGTTAACCAGTGTACAATGTTGCTTAGTGGGTTTGTGTGATGCCCAACAATATTAATTGAATGCATCCGGTTTCTATATTTGAATGTCTGGGCCCTGTCTGGCCAGTTGTCCAGTCTGCACAATTCTGCACTTTGCGCAAATGAGATAAGTACAGCCAAACCTGACTTTCATTTTTGTGTTTGCACTAAGAGGCCCATCATGCAAACAGTGCCCCCCCCAAAAAAAAAAGGAAAAAAAAAGAGAGAGGTAGTTGAAATGAAGAAAAGCAATTTATGACATACAAACTAGAAAATGTTAGTACACAAAAGATATTTCTATATATGTCTGGATTTGAACTCTTACTCCAATGCACCTCCAGAGTACAGGTTGGGTGCCTTATCCCTCTTTGAAATGCAAACAATTTTGCAGCAAAGAACTGAACTCAATCTGTACGCAACTAACTGCAACAGCATCTACTGTGGTATCAAACCATACAAGTGCTATTTGAAAATGTATTAGTTTTAGATGTAGTGCACCTAGTGATCACACAAACTGTCATGATTATTGCTTGCAAATATACAGATCTGTCTTATATTTCTGTGTTTGTTCTGAGCAGTAAACTGAGACATGCAGTGTGTATGCCATTTTGATGTCATTGACCTTAAAATGTGTGAGGATATTAAGTGGAAAGAATATCATATGCAGTTGCCAACAAATGAAGGGCAGATTAGATGTTAAGGAACACATCCTGTGACTTGTGTGTTGCTTACTTACATTTCCAGTGTTACATCTAACATTTTTTAGATCTAGTCTGACACACCCAATGGAAGTAAGGCAGCCTACAGTGTTTTTCTTCTCCCAGCCATTAATCATTCAGAGTTGCTCTCCATTAAAACACAAACGCTGAGGGAGTGCCTGCACTATATTTACATCTCCTACATGGATCCAATTTTTGGGATTCAGGAATTCTAATGAGTTCAGACATCATTTGCATCTTCACACTGCTAACAGCCCTGAATCTACATCATTTAAAAAGGCAGCCATGCAGCTAGGCAAATTGATGATGAGGAGAATTGTCTATGTTGGAAAGACTGCATATTTCTTCAGGATATATCTGTAAAGAGGGGTACTGAACTTCAGAAGGTATGCTTCCATTTGGTTAGCTACATACCTCATATGCTGGAATGTATTTTAGAAATATCCGAAGCAAAGGCTTTTACACTTTTATCTGTATGCATTAGTTAGAAGTGTACTGATGGAACAAGCATTTTTGCCAAGCAATTTCAAAGGTATACATGCATAACAATACATGAAAATGGAATGTTGTATGATAAATATGTACAGATGTTTCAGGGACAGTTCCTTTGAAAGTACTTTTAGCATTTCAAAGATGGTTTGTTATCAAAATGTATCATTTTCCTGCTCTTTTAGGGGTAGAAGAGCAAAGGTGAGTTAATGTTATGACACAAACAAGGGCACACTGTTTTTCTTTTTTGGGGGGGATGGTGATTTTATGTTATGGCACTAACAAGGATATGTTGCTCTTGTTATTCTCCTTGTTTTGCATCATGTCTGTTGTTCTTATATCACATCTCTAGACTGTTTTATGTTTCTACAGTGGGTAATACTGAAGGGCTACCTTTTCTGTTTGTTCTGTAAACAATTATTTTGTAGTTATGTGATACGTATTTGCATTATCCTTCTGTTGTCTTTTAGGACACCTAGGAGAATGCCACCCAGACATGTCAGTCCCCCTTCACTGACAACTAGTTGCCTTTAGGCAACATGGTGCTTTTCAGATGGAAAGAGGATGGGGAGATATGGAATGTAGTCTATAAATATGACACCAGATAGTAGCTGATGTGAATTCCATGGGTGGCCATGGCAGGATATATGAGCAGGTGCACCACCGAGCCACTGACATGATCACATCTGCACAGTGAAGAGCATCTCCAGTGGGCCATGACCAGATGGTTACCAGATGAGGGTCTGCTAGGGAACCACCATAACACCCAATGAAGACTACTGGCCAATATCAGAAATCCAGACAGATCCCAGGAGAGTGCTGTACAGCATGTGCTGGATGTTTGAGCAACAGTTTTAGAGACAGCAAGCACATCCCAGGAGGAGATTTCAGTTAGGCCTTGGTGTCTGAAGAGATGAATACTTTTATATAGTAAAACAATTGAAATCAAGAACTTACTTCTATGTCACATCTCTTTTTTTGGGGGGAGAGCAGGTTGAAGATTGCTACAGTTATTAGCTTAGGTTGGAGATGTCAGCCACATTCTTGTTGAAAGTATAGTTAATGGATATATAAAGGGATAAAAGTATTTCCCCCTGTGTTACTGTTAATTGTGATGACGTTGCTCTTACGTCCTACTTAACTTCTTCCAGCACTGTCTGGATTACAGAGGGGAATCTCTTCTGCAGATGGTAAACCAAACATTTTTATGTCAGTACTGCTGAGCAATTTAAAGAAATATTTTAGTGTGTGCTGTTAATATCAGGCCTGCTGTGTATATTTCTGTACTGTCTGCAATAGTGGCAGCACTGTTACTTTTTTAGCATATATTGCAGTATAGTAATGTAGGTATTAATTTATTCCTATGTTTGTTGGTTTTTATCACAGGTGATCATGAAAGTGGGAGTGTGGGTCTTCTGCCACCTGATGTCAGTGTACCAGCAGGGGTCCCCTTCAAAGGATCATAATTGCAGAATGTTGAACCTCTGATCATCAAGGACCAGATGATCAAAATTCTGCAATATTGAACCCTCTCACAAAAAAAAAACCTAAAACATGAAAACTTCTTATTTCACATTTTTTGCAGGGGGAGCTAGCCTCCCTGCTTATCCCACACCCCCCTGCTACTTAAATATGGCAACTCCGAAATAGCACTACAGTGAACAGAATGATAAAGTTCTCGTTCTGTACTGTACGGTGATCTCCATTCCCAGGGTTCTATATTGCAGAGGGTGTTGCAGGCATCAGCATCCAGAATCTTCCAACAATTCCTGAATATTATCCTCCAATATGCCAGTGACCACAAATATTTTCCCTGTACTACTGAGGATAGGGCCATAAATATGCAGTTCTACCATGTAGCACATTAATCTGAAGTACAGGGTACCATAGATTGCACACATATGGAAATTAAGGTACTGCTAGGGAGCAGGTAGGGTCGGCATAAATGAACGTGTTCCACTCTATTAACTACCAAGTCATGTGTAATGCCAAGGGAATCATCTTCAATGTGTATGCTGGCAACCCTGGCAGTTACCATGACTCATATATCTGGCACACCTCCCAACTGTATCAGATATTTGCTAGGGGTGGAATCCCATAGATTCATTTACTGGGGAATACATGTTATGCACTGGAACCATATCTGATGACTCCCATCAGAAATACACACACACCCCTGAAGAATGCAATAATGAGGTACGTTTTTAAACCAGAAATATCATCGAACATGTGTTTGGGCTGCCAAAGTTGCAGTTTCAGTGCCTAGATACATCTGTGAGAGCCCTGTAGTACAATCCATGGACATGTACTGAAATATTCACAGTATGTGCCATGCTACATGACATCAGCTGGAGAAAAGAGCTTCAGCAGGATCAGCAAGGGGAAGATACACACATCCTACCACCAATGCAAAGGTCACAATAGCCACACACAGATGAGGAGTCAGAGAGGGAACCACCAGCTGCTATGTGTATAGGCAGATTTAGGTGTGCTGAATATTCTCTCATCTCAGCTAAGAGCAATGCATAGCATGCTCACTCACCCCATAAGGGCCTAAAACCTTCCTCCTACACACATACATATACTAACATTGGTGTCATGACACTCATTCAAATTCCCTACCCCCTACTACTACCCCCCCTACCTAGCCTTACAAACCAAACAAAACCTGTCCATACCTAACAAAACCTACACACCTCTGCTCGTAATCTAAATTCCTCATATAATATATAAAAATTCTGGGATTCATTATTTAAAATTCCATAGGTAAGGTAAAAACTACCTCAAGAAACAAAATCCTAAAAAAAGCAAACTTTACAAAACACATCAGAAAACATCACAAATCACATCACAGTTGTCCTGTTGTGTGTCCTTGTGCTAATCCTTGTCCGACATGTACCAATTTGCCCCCTTTCCCCTTTTTCCTCTCCTTACATACCTACACATCTTTTGACACTTTATTGAGTTTTATATCTATCTAGTAGACTTTTTTTTTTACCAGCAACCTTTTTTTTTGTGTTTTTTTTTGTTTTTTCTGTTTTATAAGTCTAGTATATATTAGTAGTAGTGTTATAGTTTCTGTTTATAAGTCTAATACAGTAGTATATATATATAGTTATTTATCTCTATTTTAGTATTTATTTTTTTTGTGTTGTTTTTTTTTTTCTTGTTTTGTTGTTTTACTCATATTAATGCTTTGTTTATCAATCATTGTTTATTGTCTGTACTGGAGCTTTTCTCCCCGGGCCTCTACTGAAAACGGATACATGTCCAGCTAGACTAGCCCGGTCAACAAATGTAAAATAAATAAATAAATAATAAATAAACTCTCATAACCTTTACTTCCCCATGTATTGGCTGTATACTGCTTGCATCAGATAGAGTCAGCCTTGAACTTAAACTGTTGCAACTGCTGCATTTACAAGGTAAGTACGGAACCAGGAGTGGATTGTGTAATAATATGAATGAGTGGCATATCCTTGTATTTTATTTTTTGGTACCATAAGCAAGTAAAAGGTGGGAGATTTGCACACCTATTACTGTACTGTAATTAATGTTTACTTTGTTTATTATTTGTTACTGAGAACTTTACTAATGTATGTAATAGTGATCTACAACTTTCTTATTTATCTGTTACTTAATGTTTTCTATTGTATGCTTGTTATATTGTGGAGCTTTTCTCTCCGGGCCTCCAATGAAAATGGGCTCACTCTGGCCCAGTTGACCATCCTGGTAAACAAATGAAAATAAGAGATAAATAAATAAGAACTGTACAGAAATTACCTTAACATGCGACAGCAGAGACTTATTTGACTGATAAGTGCCCATTATTAAGTAGTAGGCCTCAGAAATAAAAGATTCACACAATAATACCTCTCAGAAGTACTGATGATCAGTGCATGCCCTCGGTTTAGCACCATATGTTTGTACTGGAAAATCACTAAAGAGTAATGATGCACATTGCAGTTTCAAACTTCATAACCCTCACAAGATCATTCACAATAATGTTGGAAAATGTTGATGCTATCAACTGTCTAACTTTCTAAGGACAATATAAGTCAAATGTGCAATTACCAGTTCAACATCCAAAATGCAGATATAATAAGCACTGAGTCACTATGCACCATGAGCATCAGGCACAAACCTTATGTATCCCTGAATCCACAAGATACAAAACAGGGATATAGTGCAGTTATCATCACTTGCACAGGGTGTTTTGTGTGTGTGGGGGGGGGGGGTGGCAGGAAGCCTAGGTTAACACAAAAGGTTGTGAGTGTGTATGAGTAAGAAAGAGAAGCAGGCAGACATTTGGATAAACCAACAAATGGCCTGTGAGACAAAATGAGTTTTAAGCTGCACGGCTGAACCATGTAACTGTTGTGTTTATGTTTGTAGGGGTCCTCCAGGTGAAATTGGTGTGTGAGTGTCTGCATGAACACGGCCATGCTCTGTGCTAGCTACATGTCTTGGTATGTCAGACAGGTGTGAGCTGTGCATGGTAAAGGTGGCAGTTCATTATTGTCATCCCTGACCAAGAGAACTGGCTCCGCCAGTAATTGCAGTGGCATGTCCAAACCTACAGTCAGATACACTGTTTCTACCTGAATGTGACTGATGTCTGCTGGGTGAGCTCCCTTAAGAAAGATGCCCAGACCATGACCTGATGGCCTGCTATGTCATGGTGTGGACAATTCACCCATTGCCACTATGGGAGCTTGATCGGGCATAGCCACAGTGGCAAATAGCAGATGATGTGGCTGACCTATGCCCATGAGGATGCCATTCCCCTCCCAGCAGATGTTCAATCACAGACACCACTCATTCCATCACAGGTACCCCTTGTTCCAGTGTGTCATTCAGCTAATCCATTGAATCGGCAACATGATGGAGGCAGTCATGCATGTCAGCCTGTGCCATATCTACAACCCTAAGCATTTCTCTGGAACACCTATAGGAATGTGCTTGTGCCTCCATGAAGGCCCTAAACATATGTTGAGTGGAACTGGAAGAGATACCTGAACCAGGTGTAGGAGGGACAGTAAGCCTGCTCTGAGCACCCCTAACAACCCTCCTGTATGGCACGTCATCCACACTTTGGCTATGGCTGAAGTTAACAGGCACTGATGCTGCCATAACCACACTTCCCTGTTCAATGGCCTTGCCATCTACCTGTCCAATATCTGAGGGCTCACTGGAATTTGTAGCTGTAGGCCTACTGGCTGTGTGTGTGATGGAATCACACTGGATGGCTGTACATCAACCTCAATGTCAGATTCAACCATGGCACCCCCTGTCGGTGCTTCTATTTTGCCAACATCATTATCAGAGTCTGCTGATACACTAACATTAGGTGGTAGAAGTCCCACGCTTCCATGTCAGGACCACCTGTGACAAAAAGCAACAAACACAGGAACCTAAACAACTATATGCTACCAAAACTACAGTGCTGACTCTATTAGACAGTACAGCAATAAACACAACAGTCCTGACACCAACATCACACTTAAATATTTATTTAAATTGCTCATTAGTACTGACATAAAAATGTGTGACTTACCATCTCCAGATGAGGTTATCGTTTGCAAGCCAGATGGTCCTGGAAGAAGTTAAACAAAAGGTAAGAGCACACTCATCGCAATTAACAGTAACACAGGGGGAAATACTTTTACCTCTTTATATGTTCATTAACTATACTTTCAACAAGAACTTGGATGACAACTCCAACCTAAGCTAATCAATCAGAATGTATTGTTAACTGTTGCAATCTTCAATTCCACTACAAAAAAAAATGTGACATGGAAGTAACATATTGAGTTCAATTGTCTTACTATACAATAGTATTCAACAATTGAGATACCAAAGTGTACCTGGAAGCTCTTCCTGGGACATGCTTGCTGTCCCTGAAATTGTTGCACTGATGTCAAGGACATGCTGTTCTGCACTTTCCTGTGAGCTGTATGGATCCCTAGAGGGGACAGGAACCCTTCATATGGCATTAGTGGTGGATCTATAGTAGGCCATCCCCATTACCCATCCAATCATGGTGCACTGCAGCTGATATCCTCTGTGCAGATCTAATCATGTCAGTGACCCTATGGCACACATGCTCATATGTCCTGCCATGGCTACCCATGGCATTAACATCATCCACAATCTGCCACCAAATCTGCATTCTGCATGTCACATCTCAACATCCCCTTTCAAGTAGGAAGGCACCCTACTGCCTAAAAGCATCAACGGTCACTTGATTTTCTGCATCAGTGAAGGGTGGTCTTCGAGGATTGATGCAGCTGGGTGGCATAGTCCTAGGTGTCCTAAAAGACAACAGAAGGATGATAAGCATATGTATCACATAACTACAAAATAACTGTTCCCAGATAAAACAGAAAAGGTAGCATCTCAGTATTACCTACTGGAGAAACATAAAACAGTCTTGAGTTTTGAAATATGAACAGGAGACTGGTTACAAGAACAGGAGAGGGACAATAGCAACATACCATTGTTTGTGACATAACAGAAATTCAGCTTTACTCCCCCCTACCCCGAAAAACAAGAACAGGCAAATGTCACATTTTTGCCAACAAACCATCTTTGAATTGCTAATAATGCTATACAATGAACTGCCCCTGAAACATGTGTACATATTTATCACAGAGCATTCCATTTTAAGGTTTTACCAATCATGTATACCTGTAAAATGCCTTGACAAACATGCCCATGGCATCAGTACACTTCTAACTAATGCATGCAGATAAAAGTGTAAAAGCCTTTGCTTCAGATTTTTCTTAATTACATTCTAGCATATGCAGTATGTAGCTGCCAAAATGCAGGCATACCTTCTCAAATTCCGTAATCATCTGTGCAGATATATCCTAAAGTAATAGCCTCTGTTCAGTTTTCTCCACATAAACAAATCTTACCTTCAGTTTGCCTAGCTATACGGTTGCCTTTTTATATAGTGTAGATTCAGGGCTGTTAGCATGGTGAAGATGCAAATGAGGTGTGAACTGATTAGAATTGCTGAATCCAAAATACTTGGCTTCATGTGGGGAATGTAAAAATAGTGCAGCCAGTATCTCAGTGTTTGTTTTTAATGAATTGAAAATGAGAATGTTTAGTGGTTGGGAGAAGGAAAACACAACAGCACTGCAGGCTGCCTTAAATCCAGTGGGTATGTCAGGTTAGACTTACAAAGTGTTAGATGTAAGGTTGGAAATGTAAGCATGCAGCACACAATTCACAGGTCATGTTCATTAACATCAACCTGCCCTTCATTTGTTGGGAACTGCATATGATGTTTTTTTCCATTTAATATCCTCACACATTTTAAGGCCAATGATATAGAATGGCTTACAGACTGCATGTGTCAGATTACTAGTGAGATAAGTGAAGAATGACCAACAAACACCTAGAGGTAAGACAGAGCTGTATATTTGCAAGCAATAATCATAACTGGTTGTGTGATAACTTAGTGCACTACATCCAAAAATAATAAATATACAAATAACAGTCGTATGGTTTTATCTTACTGTAGATGATGTTGCAGTTGGTTGTGTGCAGAATGGTTTCAGTTCCTGCCTGCAGAGCTGTTTGTATGTCAAAGAGGGATAAGACACCCTTTCTGTGTTCTGAAGGTTCATTGGAGTGAGAGTCCAAATCCAGATCTATGCAGACATATTTCATGTGAACCAACATTTTCTAGTGTGTATGTCATAGCTTGATTTTCCTCATTTCAACTATGTGTCCCTGTTTTTTTCTTTTTTCTTTTTCCTTTTCTATAATTTTCTGGAGAGGAGGCCAGTATTTGTGCAATAAGGCACTTAGCACAATCACAGGAATGGAGGAAATGAACGTCAGGTTTGGCTGTGCTTATCTCATTTATGTGAAGTGTAAAAATGTGCAAACTGGACAACTGGACCACCCAGGAAGTAGACAGGACCCAGACAGCTAAAAATAGAAATCAAATATGTTAATTTAATTCTACTGGGTACCACACAAACCTGCTAAGTGGCATTGTGCAGTGGTTAACATAGAGACCTTAAGAATGATTAGTAAATTAAAGAATTTCATGTAGCTAGTCCCGTGATAGCAGGTGTAAGTGTAGGGCTGGAATAGTGATGGTCCTGGGTTTTAGTACAGGGTGTGTGACCTTTTTTATATATACTGTTGTGACAATGCAGTTTATAGCAATGAACTGAAACATATACAAGTATCATTTCAACTTTCTTGTGTCAGTAGGTATAAGTGTAGGACTGCTGTCCACATGGTCCTGAGTTCTAATACAGGGTATTCCAAACACTTTTACTGCTGTTTCACTTCCCATTATATTCATTCTCACTTACTGTATAACACTTTAGATAATGTAGCTGATATAAATTATATGTTTGAGGGATGAGACACCATTACTGCATTTTCAGATGTATGACTGAGGGTATACTGTGTAGTATAGTTCTGTACATTTAAATCTACTATCTGGACTTAAAGGGGCTTCACATTTATCTAAGATACTTACACAACTGGCTCTCTACCCAATAACCTTGTCAGGTCACACACATACATGTGTAACAGCTCACACTGTTAGCTGCATTCATGTATGATTCCTGACTATATTTGAGCAGGTCTATGTTAGTTTCTCAAAAGTCATCTCCATCGAACACCTGTCCATTGACACCAAACCATTGACATTCACTTCTGCAATTCATAGACTTTTACCCAGGGCAATGAAACAATTGTCCCGTAGCACACTGAAACACACAATGCAATAAATCAAACCCAGGCTTCACCCCCTGACACCTTCCAGTGTGGGGGGGTTGTGCTCCTACACACACCCTCGTAACTATATATCTCAACTCTGAGATCATATTACAGTAGGGAAAAAGGAAAAGTTGTGCAGTTGGCCAACTACTTCCTTACCCTGGCAAAAATTCCACAAATCGCTGAAGTGAATTTTGATAGTTTGGTGTTGATGGAAAGGTCTTTCAACAAACTAATATAGACCTGCTTGAGCAGCACTTCTTCTGTGGCAAAGATGAAAAATTAATGCTGTGGAAGAAAATGTTTTGTCCCTTATGCATAGATTTGAATCCCACAGTGTAAAAAATAAATTTTCTTGGTAAAAAGGTTAAAACAAATATGTCAAGTCATTACATTT
Source organism: Protopterus annectens (assembly GCF_019279795.1). NCBI lineage: Eukaryota > Metazoa > Chordata > Ceratodontiformes > Protopteridae > Protopterus > Protopterus annectens. Next base: position 1,799,858,315 of record NC_056737.1, read on the forward strand.
ATCCCCGCAGTGCATGTCTGCATACCTAACTCACCTAACAGTTACCTTCCAATTTCCAATATGTATTTCCTGGCTACATCAGTAGACACCCCTCAAACTAAGGCCAAGTGTCAGATTAACCTTCCAATTGCAATTATTTAATTTCTCATTGTTTGGCTCTGCTGATCTCCACTTACTAATGTGCAAACATGTTGCTCAGATGTGTGCCTTCCCAGTAAGCTCGATAATTGGAATTGGTGGGAAAGCATCAGTCTCCATTGCTCTAGGTGTGCAGGCAGACATGGCTGGTATTAGTGGGGAAGGTGCCAGGTTTAGGGCACAGTGGTGGGGTGTCCAGGAGTTCAGAATATTTACTGTACTCCTGGTAAAGCACCACAGCCAAAGGCTTCTGCAAGGGGACTATTCTAGCTCCTAGTACAAGTATGAGGTATGAAATAGTTTGGCCCAAGCTGTGTCCAGTGCTATTAATATCCCATGCACTGGAGATCACTGTAGCATCATTTTAATATCCTACAGAGGAGAAAAAAGGATACTTTCAACAGTTGGTTGGGGGAATTTAAGACTGCAGACATCCCACAGCTGTGTTAGTATAAACTAAAGAAAGTACTTGTAAAACTTATAAAACTTAGCATAGGCAAGACTGGTATGCATAATACTCTTCTGTTCTTTTCTGTTCTTTCCCCAGCTGCCAGGGATTGTGAGTTCAATGTCCAGACCCATGAAGATTGATTGGAGAGATTGAGGGAAGCAAGTGGTATGTATGCAGCAGAAGAGAAGTGTTATTGTAACATAAAAAGTTAAAGATATCTTTTTTGGTATTTTATAGAGTTGTATCAAATTGATCATGCATATCCCAACCATAAAAACAAGTAAGCATGCACTAATCTGTAGCACAACCAATTATAAGAGTCCAATATTAGACTTTAGTAGGAGGATGTGGGTTCAAATACCACAAGTCACAACTATACAATACTGTTATTTCTTCAACAATATTTACATTAAATTAAAAACTCTATACCAGTGCCAGAGATGGCCAGCTGTAAACTATAATCTGTGTAATTGCAACATGCATATGTGCAATATATGTACATTTCAAGAATTGATTGCAGCAATCTATAGTATAGTGTGTATCTGTTAGGAAGTGTGATGAGCCCTCTTTACCCTGGGACAGTACCTAGGGTGTCTGAATCCTTAGCACTGTCTCCAGTAAGGGCGTTCCACTAAAAGCAGGGATAGAAATACACAATGTCCCACACTAACAGATTCCAAACCCACTCCAGGTCCCCAAGCAAGTCTCCACACTAACCACTACAGAGCACTGTGCCCCAGTTCTAGGTATCTGAGACACTCACTCTTAAATGTCTGATATTTACACATACACACACACTCTCAGGAAAGACTGACCCAGATTTACCTGCTGTGTTGCTTTGCCCAAATTACAAGGTAATGGCTGCCTCCAGACAGATACCACAATACCCTTCAAAAGGGGTGTTCAGTTATATTGGGTGAAATTGATATTGATCCAAATGGTAGCATGTAACCCAAGCAGTTATGCTTTTTGGAGTGGCCCTAGTGTTATCATAATAGGTACAAACACTCTCAAATTATTAAACGTATACACTAAGTAAGCAGCCACAATGAGAAGTAGTAAAATATTTAACAAATAAAAGTATTTAAATATGTAAATAATGAATAACTGATTCCAATAAACAGCAGAGTCTCACACACAGGAAATGTGAAAATAATACTGTAGGATAGATCTCACATTGATTTTAGAAAACCTCTAACTAACTAGCTGTAGTTCCCTGACTATCTGAAGATTAACTGTCCCTATCTAATCTAAATAAATCAACAAGGTAAGATTATACTCTAACTTCTGAAAGGCAAGATGAGGAATTGTGTCCATACTCCAGACTGTTGTCTGTCTTCAGCGACTGGAACAGCTACTCTAGAAACAACCGGACTACTACTGCTGCACAGCTCTGGAAAACAGCTGAACAACTGAACTACTGCACATTTACTCAATTACTTAATTACTACTACTGAACTTTGACACAAAAACTGCTTTTATAGCAGATTTTTAAAAAGTAAAAGGAAGTTGCTATTTGAATTCTACCCTCTCATATCAGACTTTGAAAAGTAAACAAACATCTGCTGTGATGATTCTATTCTCCCAGCCCTGGCACACAATGACATCACATGTAGGTCAGCTGACTCTGGCATAACATACATTCAGAATTCTCTTTAAAAATGTACTTTTGGTCAGGCAGAAGAACACTGTTTGACATTCAAACATCTTGCATAAATCAGAGTGATAATCAAAAGACATAAAATTATTAAAAAATTATTGCTAGTCATGCTGACATATGTAACGCAGGGTAATTTAAAATTATTTACAAAACTTCAACCAGTCATGCTAGTACAGATAACAGTATCTAATATCTTTACATTTCTCCCCCTTTGAAGACTCAAGCTGCAGTATATTTTCAAGTGATCCTGGAAAACTGTTTCTTGAGAAAAACAGGGCTGTCTGGAAACACATCAACCTATACCCTGTCTTGAGAATCCATCTGCATTGGTATTACTCAAATCTGGACTGGCTAATACAGGGAGTCCTCCCAAAGCCCTTTTAAGTTTTTGGAATACCTGCTCATAGGCTGGGGTCCACACTAGTTTATCTTGTGTGGTTTCTCTTGTCAGGTCAGTAAGGTGTGCAACTATTTATATTATAATTGGGCACATATTTTCTATAGTACCTTGCTGTCCCTAGGAATGCTCTACCCTGCTTTTTGGTATCAGGGACAGGCCACACCTGAATAACCTCCACTTTTGCAAGTTCTGACCTAATCATAGCACTCCCTACTCTATGTCCTAGGGAGAACACCTATGCCATACCCACATGAAACTTACTAGGCTTAATGGTCAACTCTGTCCTTTTTAATTTACCTAAGACCTCCCTGACATGTTGAAGATGGTCTTGCCAGAAATGAACGTAAATGGCAATATCGTCCAAATAAGTGAAGACATAATCTCCTGCTCCTACTAAAATATGATCTACTAACTTCTGGAAGATTACTTGGGCATTTTTCATCCCAAAGGGCATCCTTGTAAACTCATATAATCCAAAAGGTGTTACAAAAGCTGACATCTCTCTTGCAATGGGAGTCAAGATCACCTGCCAGTATCCCTTGGTCAGATCAATAGTGGTCAGACACTTAGCCCCACCTAGCTGTTCTAAAGCTTCATCTGTTCGAGGCATGGGGTATGTATCTAACTCTGTATAACTGTTTATCTTTCTGTAGTCTATGCATAATCTTACACTACCATATTTCTTCAATATCAACACTACTGGGGAATCCCAAGGACTACTGAACTCCTGGATTACCCCCAGCTCTAACATCTCCTTTATCTCCTCCTTCAAAGTCTGTTTGACTTACTCAGGGACCCTATAAGGAGCTTGCTTAATAGACATTTGGGGTCCTGTGTCCACATGGTGCTTCACTAGGTGGGTGCACCCAGGTTTTCCACTGAACATGCCCCCAATGTCCTGTAACACTGTTGTTTTTTCGTTAAACTGAATAGGGTTAACAGCTGAGATATTGTTACCTCTCCCACAGAAGTGTCCGTCTGAGCCTTACTAAAAATATCAGTCACCAGATCCCTCTCAGACTCCTCCTGCCATCCATCACAAATGCTCAGCACTAGGTTCTCCCTATCATGATATGGTTTCATCATGTTAACATGGTACAAATTATGCCTCTGACTCCTGCCTACCTTTTGGCACTGTGACACAGGTCCTGCAGTACCCTGTTACACCCTTTCAATCTCAGGCCAATAAAAGTTATGCATAATGCATCTCTTAGTACACTTTATGCCCACATGACCTGCAAAAGAAAGGTCGTGGGCTATGGCTAGAAGTGCGAGATGGTAGGCTCTGAGCTCTGCCAACTGTTGCATTACCTCACCATTTAGCCCTCCCTCAGAGGTTCACTCTCTATACTGTAATCCTTTGTTACAGTATACAGACTGCCTCTTTCCTTGAGCATCAGGTGCCTCCTTAGCTACTCTTTCAAGCCTCATAAAGTAGGATCCAAAAGCTGAGCCTGTCTCAACTCTATCTTTGTAAAATCTCCAGTGCCCCTTCCACAGGAAGCCTAGTATCCTCTGACAGTGGTCCCTCATTGTCAGCCTGGGTACTACCACTCACCTCTGTCCATTTTGTCACCATGACCATGGGAACACCAGTACCTACCAACAGCTGTGCTTCACCTTCAGGCTCACCACTGCAAAGTAGCTCCCTCCCTGAAGTAACCACATCACCAGCCCCAGCTTTGGGCATAGGATCTGTCTGGGTCTTCCCCAGGCTACCAGACCTATATGCCTATCTCCAAGCTTAACTGAGTGTAACTACATGCACACAAGGTACTACATTATCAAAATAATTCCCTATTAAGATATCTTCAGGGATATCCTCAACACATTTACCTGCTTAGTTCCCTTTTCCAGCCTCCCAGTCAAGGTGAACCCTGGCCAAAGGTATTTGGAATGGGGTCCCACCCAAAGCTCTGACTGGGGTGGACTGCCCAAGCAAGTACTGCTCCTCTTTAACCACTGCAGGCCTCACAATGGTTATATCAGAAGCTGTGGCTCTCTTAGCAGTGGCCTTTCTTCCATCTACTAAGATAGTACATGAATTTTGGTGATAGTTTGGCACCTCTGTTGTTTCCAGACAACTTACCACTGACATTCTGTCATTCCCATTTGCTGGCTCCTGCACCTTTCGTTTCTCACCTGGCTTCAATGGACATTTGTATGCTACATGGCCCCTTTGATTACATTTAAAGCATCTAATCCCTGATCCTGACTGTGTGCTTGAACTAGTGGCTTCCCCTGTTACTGGGGAACTCTGTTGGACTAGTTTAGGCTGCCCCCATGGGTTTCCTTATGTCCATGTGCAGCACTGGGTATCCCTTTCATATGCAGTGGTGACCTGGTTGCCAAATAGAGATCCCATTTTCTCCCTAACTTATTTTCAGAGTTACAGTCTTGGTCTGCCAACCAGATCCCCATGTCCTCATGCAAAGTGCTGAGAGTGTGTTCTCTCACCAAAAGGTCTGCTAGTCCTCCAAAAGTGGTGACCTGACACCCACTCACCCACGTGTGAAAGTAAGAACTTAAATCAGCAATGTAATCACATACATATTCATCTGCCTTGTGTCTCTGTTCATAACATTTTTCTTCTATATATTTCAGGGTTAGTTTAAAAGAATCAAGTAAACATTGTTTTACACTATCGTAATTCAAACTATTAATATCAGACAGTTTAGCAATTGCATTAACAGCTCTACCATGGAGTAAGGGGGTCAGGAACTGTGCCCAGAGCCTTTGGTCAACATTATACTGTCAGATATATAAATAAAACTATGAAAGTAATCTCCTTGCCTGTACCGAGGGAAATGTTTACTAACATTCATGGCTTCTGGATTTCTGTCATTCCCTTCCCTATCACCTCGATGACACTGTCAAAGGGTTAGAAGCTCCTTTTCCTGCTCCCTCTGCCTCTCATTTCTTTCAGCTTCCATTTCCAAATGCCTGGTCTGCAGTTACTTTTCATGCTGATACTGCTTCTTCCTCTCCTCAGCCTCCAAACATCCCAGTTTATACTGCTGCTGCATATCCCTTTCTTCAGCCTCCAGTTCAAGTTTCCTTAACTCCAAACAAATTTTTATATCCTCTGAGTAAAAGGTGAGCTGTCTTGTCTCAGAAGGCTGCATATCCCCAATACCAAGCTAGAAATCCTCCGAGCTGCTGGGCTATTCTGTGGCTACAACTAAGGCTGATATCATTGCTTTCTTAGTCAGGTTGGAATGCACCAGTCCTTGGGCTTCACACACCTTGACCAACTGGATCCTTGTCAGATTGCTATAATACCCTGCTAACATCTTTGCCTGCTGTCCCTAACTAAACTGACTAAAAATTAATAAAACTGTTGTGACAATGAAACTCTCTAGGTTTACCTTGTGGTTGTTGAGAGAGCAAACATCGGTGACAACTACCCACAAGCTACTAAAGCTCAATTAATATCCCACTGCTGGCACCAATATGTAATGAGCCATCTTTACCCCAGGGTAGTAACTAAGGAGTCTCAATCCTCACCACTGTCTCTGGTAAGGGAGTGTCATTAAAAGCAGGGACAGAAGTACACGGTGTCCCCTAAGAACACAGCAGAAACAGGTTTCAAACCCGTGACTGGACTATATGCTTCACTCCAGGTTCCCAAACAAGTTTCTACAATAACCACTGCAGAACACTGTGTCCCAGTTCTAAATGATTACAGGCCAGTGGCCCTTACATCAAATGTAAAGAAATGCTTCAAAAGACTGGTTAAAAGGCATTTGACTGCAGTACTACCCCAATCCTTTCACCCACTGCAGTTTGCCTACTGGACAAATAGATCAACTGCTGATACCATTTCAGTGGCAGTTCACCTCACATTGGAGCATCTTGAAAAGAAGAACAACTATGAAATCCGAAACAAACAAATCAAGAAGCCCAGAACTACGTGTTGCAATTTTAATATGAAGCACTTTTTGTCGCTGCCAATACAGCAACTTCTTCAGACAAAAAAGTAAAAACTTACAAGTCATACTTAAATACTAAAAAATCACATGCTAAAGTGTATCATGTGTTAAAATACAACGTATCGAACCAGAGCCGTGTGCACACATACAAATCAATTTCAAGCTAAATGTGCTTGATAAAGGTATAAAAAAACTCGTACAACATTACCTTTTTAAACTTTTTAACTTCAATAAACAGGTGATGTTACAAGCTTCATTGAGGCCTGGGCTAGAGAATGCATTAAGTCTTAGTTGCCAAGCTAATTCGGGTTCCTCTAACAATAAATTGACAGGACCCCCTACCCTACTATCAGGATGTATTTGATCTATTGCTTTAAACAAAAACCTATGGCCTCCACTCAAACAGGAATGTTTGCCAAGGAATTATCGCTTTTGTTTTTATCTATCGCATGAGTATGTTCGTAAACTCTATCATGGAGTCTACGTTCCATTTTCCCAATATAATAAGCTGTGCAAGAAGTGCACAAAGCAATATATACCACTAGTTTTGAGTTACAATTAAATTTATACTTCAATTCATACTTCCTCCCACTAATGGTAAAAGTCTTGCCTGTATCCATGAATTTGCACATCCTACATGCACCACAAGTAGACATCCCTGCATATCTATTTGGACACATTAATCAATTTCTTTCGTGTAGGTTTTTAAGGTTAGAACCCCTTCTAAAAACTAGTCCAGGAAAACTACCTAATTTTTCTACTAAGAGTTTATCATTATTGATGAGCTCCCAATTTTTGTTTAGTATCAGACGAACCAACTCACTGTCCCTACTAAATGTAGTTATAAAATTAGTTCTATAATTGGCCATCAAATTACAAGTAGTAGACATTGAAAGTGGGCTCATAACCAGAGGGTCAGGGCTAGTAGAGTCTAGTTTGATAACACTCAGTGATAAGGGTTCACTCAAGATAGGTTTAATTATCCCATTTTGTCTTTTAAATTGTACCTCATTGACTAATGAGTCTATGAGGCTTGTGGGGTAACCATGTTGTTGAAACATACTACTCAAAAGTCTACATTCATCAATAAAGTCATCATCTAGGGTAACCATTTTTGCTGTTCTAATTAGTTGCCTTTGTCAACTACTTGAACAATACGACAGAGTTTCTTGAATTCATGTTCAACTTTGATTGTAATATTATTGATTACCTTGATATTAGGTTAACTAAAGATACATTGAACAACAGATACGCGTCCAACATTTTTAGAAAAGACACGTACTGTAATTCATATCTACATTTTTAAAACTGCCACCCTTTCTCACAAAAATGTTCTATTGTTAAAGGGCAACTAATTAGAGCACCAAAAATGGTTACCCTAGATGATGACTTTATTGATGAATGTAGACTTTTGAGTAGTATGTTTCAACAACAGATGAGGTATAATTTAAAAGACAAAATAGGATAATTAAACCTATCTTGAGTGAACCCTTATCACTGAGTGATGATGACCAATTATAGAACTAGTTTGAGTTCATCAATAATAATAAACTCTTAGTAGAAAAACTAGGTAGTTTTCCTAGACTACTTTTAAAAGGGGTTCTAAGTTTAAAAACCTACTCAAAAGAAATGAATTAATGTGTCCAAATAGATATGGCACAGCTTATTATATTGGGAAAACAGAATGTAGACTCCATGATAGAGATAAAAACAAAGGCAAACATTCCTGTTTGAGTGGAGGCCATAGGTTTTGTTAGATCAAATACATCCTGATAACACCACCTGTTTATTGAACTTAAAAAGTTTAAAAAGGTGATGTTGTACGAGTTTGTTTTATTTTATTTATTTTATTTTACATTTGTTAACTGACAGAGCCGAAAAGGCCCTTTTTCAGCAGAGGCAGGGGAGAAAAGCTCCACAAAGAAAAATTACAGACACATTTAGTTATTTAGTTATTTAGACATGATCAGTATACACGCAAATTACAAGAGACATGTTTTTACAGTAGTATGCAGCACATAAACAGTTACAGTGGAGAGAACAAAGAAAAAAATATTAATTTTAAAAATAAAGGTAATTAATAGATTTGTGGTGTACAGCTGAAATTTGGAACATAGATAGAATACACACATAGTACACAGGTACAGTACATACATTGTAGATTAGCCAGTGTTTGTGAGTAAGATTGAAAACTATTATCAAGTGTTCTAGATTTAGTATGTATATGTTATCCACTTTCACTAGCCTGGGGAGCAATCATGGCACTGCCAACTTTGCTTGAGATGTTGCCTGATGAGGTCTTTAAAGGAGGCTTTGGATGATGTGTTTTGAATGCTAGTTGGGAAAGAGTTCCATTTTTTAGCCACTGAACTACTATATAGTGCATCTCCAAAACTATTGTAGCTGTTGGTGACTTTTAGTAGTAGTTTGCTTGATGATCTAAGAGGCCTTTTGACTGAGTGATGTTGTACTAGGTTTTTGAGGGCAGGACACTTATTGGGGAGGTAATAGATAGAATGACAGAGGCAAAGCTGATTGTAGGTTAGGAGGTTGGGCAGTTCAAGCCAGTGGAGCTGTCTCAAATCAGTACAGTGATGAATTCTATATGAGCAATTTGCAGCAAAGCGGGCAATTCTGTTATAGCAGGCTTCCATTTTGCTTAGTTCAGTTTTGTTGAGATTAGTCAAAATGGGAGATGCATAGACTAGGGTGGATAGAAGTTAGGAGCAAGCAATGGCTGATCTTGTGTTGTTGGTAAGAAATAGTTTGATACTGTAGAGTGACCCCAGTTTGGCATGTACTTTTTTAATAGTTAAGTTGAGATAACTATCAAATTTTAGGTGGGAGTTTATGGTTATTCCCAATAGCTTAGCCTGTGCCACTGGAGCAATTGGAGTAGCATTTGTGGAGTAGATAGTGAATTGACTGTTAGTGTTTTTGTTAGAACTGGTTATAATCATAAGCTGAGTTTTCTTTGGATTGAGGATAAGTTGGGCTTTGGTAAGGTAGTTTTCAATGTAAGAGAATGCTAGTTGATTTGTTTGCAGGAGGGTGGGAATGTTTTGTGCAGCACAGATTAAGGTAGTGTCATCTGCATACTGAATTATAGATGCATGCTGTGTGGAGGTATGGAAGTCATTTCTGAAGACTGTAAATAGTAGTGGTCCTAAGATAGAACCCTGTGGGACTCCTATAGTTATGGGCAGCTGAGGAGAGAGAGAATTTTCCCATTTCACAGCTTGGTACCTGTCAGTTAAGTAGCTTTGGAACCAGGTAAGAGTGGAATTTGATAGATGATATTGGTTTAGTTTGTTTAGCTGGATTTGATGTGAGACTGTGTCAAATGCTTTGGACATATCCAAAAAAAGAGTTGACACTTGTAGGCCTTCATTTTTGAGATGGTTTACTGTGTCTGTGAAGCAGAGGAGGGCTGTAGTGGTACTATGGGCAGGTCTGAAACCATGCTGAGTAGGTGACAGGATGTTACTGTCTAGGAGATAGTTTAGCATCTGGGTATGGATGCATTTTTCTAGGATTTTGGCCAGGGTGGAGAGTAAAGCAATGGGTCTGTAGTTATTAAGTTCAGTGGAGGTCCCGCCTTTATACCTTTATCAAGCACATTTAGCTTGAAATTGATTTGTATGTGTGCACATGGCTCTGTTTTGATACATTGTATTTTAACATGTGATACACTTTAGCATGTGATGTTTTTAGTATTTAAGTATGACTTGCAAGTTTTTACTTTTTTATCTGAAGAAGTTGCTGTATTGGCAGCGACGAAAAGTGCTTCATATTAAAATTGCAACACGTAGTTCTGGGCTTCTGGATTTGTTTGTCTTGGTTTTCACAGTTTTGTTCTACTTCCAGCTAGAAGAACAACTATGCCAGGCTGTTGTTCATAGACTTCAGCTCGGCATTCAATACGGTGATTCCAATGAAACCTATAGAAAAGCTAATCAACTGTGCAACTGTATCCTTGATTTTCTGACTGGAAGACCACAAATGACCTGTGCTGGTAACAACACTTCAGGGAGTATTACAATCAACATCAGAGTACCCCAGGGCTGTGTGCTGAGTCCTCTATTTTTCACAATCCTTACCCATGACTGCTCTGTGAAAGCTAGCAACAACCACATCATCAAATTTGCAGATGACACCACAGTGATTGGACTCATATTTAGTAATGACAAGAGTGGGTATAGGAATGAGGTCAACTCCATAACTGAATGGTGCAATGACAACAGTATGGACCTGAGCATCAATAAAACAAAAGAAATTATTATTGACTTTAGAAATAACTCCGTTGTGCACCTGCCCCTCAAGATCAATGCTGAAGAAGTGTAGAGAATCCAAACTACAAAGTTTCTGGGGGTACATATATCAGGGGATGTTTCCTGGAGTACAAACACAGGCCAGTGAATTAAAAAAAAAAAACATCAGTGACTACACTTCCTAAGAAGGCTGAGAAAAGCAAAGCTCTCTATGAGTGCTCTAATTACTTTCTATAGAGAAGGCATCGAGAGCATTATCACCAGCAACTGCACTGTATGGTACAGTAACAGCACAATGGCTGAAAGGAAGAAGCTGCAAATAATAATAAGAACAGCAGAAAAGATTGTGGGCACTAGTCTTCCTACCTTACAGGAGCTCTTTGAACTGAGATGTAAAAAGAGGTCCTGCAAAATACTGAGTGACACTTTTTATCCAACGTATGGTTGGTTCACTAAACTTGCTTCTGGTAGAAGGTTATGGAATATCTGCTGCAGGACCTCAAGATTCATGAACAGTTTTTATCCAACTGCAATAAGACTCATTAATACAGACATAAATCTGGATGTATCAAAACTATAATAGATTGTTACGCTCTCATTCTTTTTCTTTTTTTTCATACAATAATTCTATTTATTTATTGCATACTAAAATTAATATATTGTCATTTAAGTGCAATTCCAGTCACTTTCCTTATGTGCAATATCACCCAGTCTCACCTCTGTTTATAGTGTACTTTTCATTTCATGTATTAATTATCTAGTAGTCAGTGTTGTCCAATGTAATAAATAGTGTACAAGCATGTGCGACAGCTACTTAGAGATTTAGTTTTGTACTATAGTTACTGTTTATTCTTTAATACCTGTCATGTCTGCCTTTTTGTGTTTGTTTTTTCCTGTAAAAGAGCTGACACTCGAAATTTTGTTTAGGTAACACTTGTGTTTCCTAAATGACAATAAAGTGTCTTTGAATCTTTGAATCTATGAATCTTTGTAGAGCCTACATGGAGTGTATCAGTGTACACTGCCATGATGTGCTGTCGGCAACGAGCAATAAATGCTAATGTTGTGCAGCACGTCTCAGTGAGGTTTCATGGCACACCCCAGTAGTGTTGGTCATGAAACCTCATAGAACAACACTGATAATGAATCCATGTACAGGAGAGGACTGTCATCCCGCACCCACTGCACCCATACCTCCCAACCTCTTAGCCCTAAATGACAACATATGTTATTATTTAGTGCCATCCATCCCGACTGATTCTTGCAAAACCACAAATTTTATGAGGAATACAGCAAGAATACCAGCCAAAACCCATAGCTATATAGTTTGATTTATCACTGTTTTTTTAATGTATGCCATGTTTGCACAGTGTGCCATGGCATTTGGTAATGCTTACCTTGCTTGCACAATGGGACCAGACATGTATCTGACTTGACCCAGACATCTAAAAATAGAAATAGGATGCATTCAATTGCTATTGCACAGCACTGCTGAGTATTGAGCAAACCCAGTAAGTGGGGTTGTGCTACGTGCATACCATCAAATTAACAATATATACTAAAACAGAGACAACAAACAGTAAATCCTGTGGCAGCATATGTAGAGTGATGGATTGCAATGAGATGGTCCTTGGTTCTAGCCCAGGGTATGCATGCTTTATTTATACTGTATTATTTATACTTTATTTATATATGTGAAAATTCTATATGTTATGTAACTTGTTATGCGGAGCTTCGCAGCTTAGCAATGTGAAAATTATATATTCTATGTAACTTGTTATGTGGAGCTTTTCTCCCTGGGCCTCCACTGAAAATGCGCTCATGAGCCCAGTGGACCTCCCCGGTCACCAAACTGGAATAAATAAATATACTGTTTTGACATTGCAGCTTATACAAATAAAGTGTTAGTGTAACAAAATAACTGTGGAATAGAATCAGTTGTAAGTTATTTTCAGATACATTTATAAAACGTGTACACCACTTAGCATCACACAAACCAATGTACATGTTTTATCATGTTTGTGTGATGGTAAGCAGCATGCAGCTTTTTCAAATGCATCAAAATGTAGACAGTGCACACTCTCAGTAAGCACAATTGGTGGGAAAACATGCTATTTAAAGGCGAATCGGGGGGAATTGTACCATAGACATTTTGAGCTCAGCCTTGTGCAGCAATGGCAGGTGCTAGGGAGGGAGTGCATTTCAGAGCAGAGCACTGGGGTGTCCAGGAGTCCAAGGTCTTTATAGGGCTCCTGGTTAAGGATGATGGGCTCCAGCTGCTACAGGAGAACTACACTGGATCCCAGTATAAATCAGAAGCCTGGGATAGTTAACCATGGTCCTTACCAGTGTGATCGTTATCCCTGCAATGCAGAACAATGTCATCACCACTATGATGACCTGTGCCACAGAAAAAGGGATACCCCTGATTTCTGGATCAGGGAGTGTCAGGCAGAGCACATCCCAGAGATGTGTATGTATGCTTTACATGTACCATTTGTAAATATTCAAGGTGAATATGGTAGAAACTCGCATTCATAATGCTTTTCTTTTTCCCTTTTTCCAAAGCTGCAGTTGCTATATGATACAGTTGTATGAACTTGGGAATGCATGTCTGAACTGTAAAAGCAAGTATGCATGCATTACTTTGTAGCATAGCTTTCTACTGTAAATATTTCTGCTGAATACCCACATTTAAGATTCTCTGTTTTGGTATGTTCATTGCAGGATTCATGGTTGTCTGGCAAGTAATTTATATAGAAGTCAATAAAGAATGGGTGCAAAAATGTATGTTAACATAAATCCTCTGCAACTATTCATGTGTGCAACAGCAATAATTGAAATATGTTCCTAGTTATGGGTCATTGTACATCCATTAATTTATGACATGTCATGATATCGTGCTTTAAAAGGTGGGGAGGTATGTTCTGTAACACAAAGCAGCAGTTGCACATTCTCAGATAACAGTGAACATGAGTCTATAAAGTTTAAAAGGAAAGAGTGCTTACATTATGTTGTATTCCAAGGGAAAGTACAGCATTACAGTAGTCACTGTTTGTGGGTTCTAAAACCACTCTCCCTAGATGTAAAGCTCAGCTGATTACAATATTGTTTTAGCTTGTCAACAATTAAAAATAGTGCTGTTAAGTAATCATCATTATAGAATTTGAAGTGCATACCTCTAGAGCTGGGTCTTGAATGGATTGCTGTCAAGTGTAATCACTGTGCATGCATTGCAAGTAATAAAGAAAGTTCTTAGTAGATGGTATTGTTAACAGTAGAATGTAATAGAATACTTAAATTGTAGAAAAAAGTGTATATTATATGTGAGGTTACTAATGTTCCTCTTTTTTTCTCTCACCCCTCCCCTTCTCCTCATTTATTTATTAATGGATTTCTTATATTTTTGTTTTATTCTTCTCCTTCTTCTTCTTCTTCTACTTCTTATTATTATTATTAGTGTATTGTTTATATAATCAACATACTTATTATTTGTTTTTGTCTTATTTTTGGTTTATTATTAATAATTTCATAATTCTTTGCTGAGAAATACATTTTCTTTTTTTATTTTTCATTTTTGTTTGTAAATATATTATTTGAAACTTTTTATACTGCTTTATCTTTTTATTTTTTTATAAATTTAAAATTTGTTTTATATTTGTATTTAATTTCTGTCTTGAATCTTATTTATGTTATTACTACAGCACAGCATGGTAGGCTGGTTCCCCGTTATCTGCCTACAGTTGCTCCACCAGCTGATGCACCGAGGCCCAGGACTTCTGGGCTGGCACTTGGTAGCACCTCCCCTGCTGCCCTTGCCCTACTGGAAGGTAGTTCTGCTCCAAGAGCTAGGCCTGCAATCCCCTCTGAGAGCAAAGGCAGAGGGGTGCATACAACACCCATGCAGAGTTGTCAGCTGTGGTGCATAGGATTGTGCACCAGACCATGGACATATGCCGACACCAGATGGAGAGCCTGTTTCCACCCTGGTACGACAGACTGGCTGTAGGGGCAGATGTCAGCCACTGAAGCCAGTGGTGCAGTGATAGAACAGCACTGACAGTCCAATGTGTGAAGATCTGAGTCACACCATTACTGTGCTGACATCCATGGGACCTTGAATCCCCACCATGACCCCAACCAAGGTGTTCACCCCCCTCTTGTGTCCATCACTGACCTTGTCTCTTGTCTTGTCTGTCTTTTCTGTTTGTAAATGCTTCCTCACCTTCCCAACTTGCCTTCCCCAGACTTGCCTATGTCCCTTCCCCAACATTCCACTCTCTCTCTCTCCTTCAAATAAAAAAAAAAAAAAAAAAAAAAAAAAAAAAGGTGACAAAATTTCATCCCATACATAACTCTCCATTTCACACACATCTACTTGACACACTTAATTTGATCTAATTGGCTTCACAATGCAATTATGTTGTTGTCACCCCTCTGTGTTGAGGAAACAGTCCAAATTCACCTGATAAACTGTACATGTGCCCATGTGTTTGCAGTTGAAGAAATGCACAGGTATGGTTCTTTCCTACACCCTTTCTGCACATTCCTACCTTCCTTTCACTTTGTCCCCCTCACTCTCCCTGCTTGCTCCCCATTTCACCACTTTGCTATCTTCCCCCATTTATTTGCTTTAAAGAATCATTGTGGGATGGTGTGCAATGCACAGCATCACAAAACAATGTTAAGTGTAAGTAGGAACAGTGGATATATGTAAATGTATCACACAGACTTGCAAAAATTTATGTCGACACCCTATTTTGCTCTCAGTACCATCTGACTTCATCAACAATGCATTAACCCATCCAGCCACAGAGTCTGTTAATTGGCAGATATATTTTAAATAATCAGTACTAATTGTTACATATTCTCAATATAATGTGTTTGTGCGATGCTGTGGCTCAGCAAGGTTGATGAAATATTAAATAATTATTAGGAACATACCAGTCTGCTTGATAGAGCAAAACATCTGGACAAAGCCATACACAATGGGGGACAAAGGACCATCACTAAAGTGACATGTTGCAAATACTGCTCTTACAAACTTAGAGACATGATAGCATAACAGGTATTTCATTACTATTCATTGGTATACTTAAGTAGCAGGTGTACGCAACAATACTTTATTGTGCAATTATCTATACAATGTATAAAATGCACCTACTACTCAACTGACTATGTAGCACTTATCTGTTATATGCATTCCTGGTGTATTCTTTTGGTTAAGATGGTACTGGGTTCAAATACAGGTGTATCTAGCATTTCAAATATTTGTACGTGTACATCAGGTGATGTTCCTGAATCTGTGTTATCAGCTATGTATGTACTCAATGCAGTAATGATAACATCTTTTGTTAGGTGGTACTGGTATCCAATATACATTAATAATACCCTTTCTACCATTGTTGCATGATGCGGTGCATTGGGCACAATCACACAATGTTTCTTTAAATAAAAGAAATGGGGGTGATAGGAAAATGGTAAAATGGGGAGCAAGCATGGGGAAAAGCCTACTGCTAACACAAACGCACTATACTGCAGATCATATTGCATCCAACAATCATTCTTGGGGGCATATATTGCACATATGCAGGTTCCATGTACACTGATTGCATTTGACAGTGGGCCATAGGAATCCCAGAGATAGAGGTCTGCACTTGTAATGGTATCATTATAAATATGTAAGAGTACTGTACTTTTACTGATGAGAACCTAAAATAGTATTCTAAATAGCTGGTTTTAAATATGTGTAGGGTGTTATTCAAACCCACAAGTAGTGTTTATTGTAATACTGTACCTTTCCTTTGTAATACAGCATAAAGCAAGCATTCTTTCCTTTTACACTTTATAGTTACAGGTTCAATGTTATAATGATAACAATTTGCAGCATGCTCTTGTCCCTGCTATATAGATCATACTTTAGTATGCTATGTTTATGTCAGCTTAAACTAGTACTGTATACTTTGGACTAATGCATGCAAGCTTTTGCTTTACAATGGGAAAATGCATACTCGTTATGATACAAGTTTATACCACAATAAGCTGTATTTACTCCCAATGCTAAAATAACTGTATTGATAGTAAACATACATACCACTTGCATCTCTCATCCTTCTCATTCTTTCTTCATAGGTCTGCAAATTCAGTGCCCTGTCTGCATTAGCTGTGGGAGAAACAGAACACAACAGAATGCCATTAATAACACCAATAACGAACATATGCAGCTGCTACCTCCTAAAAGAAGTGCTTGTAAGTGATACCTACACATCTGTGGACTGCCATCACTCCTGCATTCCTCGATCCAAAGGTTGAGGGTATCCTTAATTCTCATAATGAGGTCTTCATAGTGATTCCTACACTGTTTGCCAGTGCGGGGGATACCAGTAACAGTGGACAGATCCTCGGCCAAACTAGTCCATGCATCTGACCCATGATAGTGCTACTGCAACACCCAGGGACCACAATCATTCACTAGGAGTCCAAAAAACAATTTGGACTCCAGCAAACCTTACCTTTGAGACCAAAATCTCAGAAGCTTTCCCTGAACATCAGCCATGTCCAATGCAGATGAAAAACAATGTATAATGAGTTTTCCCAACAATTCCAGTTATGACCGATACAGAGAATGCACACTATTGGACTTTGCATCATTTGAAAATGGTATGCGCTGCTTAGCATCATGCAAACACATTGCCCAAGTTTGCATGATGGGAAACAATAAAATGAAGTTCACAGCTGTTGCCAGTAGAAGGATTAAAGAATACATGTGCATGCTTAATTACATTGCTATATAATACAAGGACACATTGGTAAAATGCAAGTTGCAATACTTGTATTAGACTACAGGACCATGTGAACTTCAGGGCAGCACTTAATATCTGCTGCCACAGGAGAGGTGGTATGAAAAGCTACAATGTTAATATTGCTCCTGAGGTTCACACTGTTACATGCAGTGCAATGGTGCTTATGCAGACTGACATTAACAGTACATTCAAGGTCTGCTTTTAGATGTCTGTGCCCCATCCGCTACTTGGGTGGTCCACTTCTACAGTTTGTGCAATTCTGCTGTGCACATAAACCAGCTGCACATAGCTGACTATGTTTATTCTAAGTGTAACAATGTGCAAACAGTGACTCCAAATATTAAGATAAAAACAAGTGATAATAGGAAACATATGATATCAATGTATCACACACACACACACACACACACACACACACACACACACACACACACACACACACTACTAAACTATGCAGCTACACAGGAAATATCCCTACATACTTCTAAAATCCAATTCACCATCCAATACACATGCCAAGCACAGGACTGGTGCCTTAACACTCTGTTTCAAAAATATACAGTTGCAGGGAGCAGTAAAGGCATCCAGCACCATACCTCTCAATGTCTTAGAGCAAGGAATCTGGACAAAGGTACAAATAATGGGTGGAAAAAAGGCATAAAAATAGAGGTACTCTTTAAATATTACTCATACATACTTAGGAGGTGAATAGAATAACAGGTTATACATTAGCAGGACCTTTCTTAAGGATATGAAGTCTGAAACTCAAGTGTGTGCCATTACTTTCTGACTTCAGACCTTAATGATTTGCCAGTGATGTTACAGAAAACAAAAATTCTATGAGAAACAGGATGTATGAGTCCAACATCTGGATATTCTGCAAAAATCTGTACAGTTGGGAGGGATGTTTAGCAGACAATCAATTTGAAAATAATGTACAATCATAATAAAATATTACATGTTACCTGTACAGTTAGTGAAATGTTTCACATTTACAATACTGCATTTACTGATTACATACCCTATTATGATGTTTGCTTGCAAATATACATCAACATTTTACATGTCTGTGCTTCTTGTTCATTCATTAGTTATCTGTTCAGTAGTCTGGGACATACAGTGTGTACACCATTCAATATCATAGCATTTACAATGTCAAAGGATATTAAATGGGAATAATATGACATACAGCTGCCAACTAAGGAAAGATAGGTTGGATGTCACAAGCAAGCACTGACTGTTCTTTTGGGGGTGGGGAAACAAAGATGTCTGTCTGTTATGGCACTAACAAGACTGTGTTGCTCTGGTTACTCTATATGCCTGGCTTCCTGCCTGTTGTATAATTTAGTTATGATTGATAACTGTTATCTGTAATGCTACCCTAATGGAGATATATAGTGATCTCGGAGGATGGTTTTAGCCTCTGTGGTGTTGAGTCACTGTGCTATAGTTTGTCTCATAGCCAATGCAAGGACTTACTAAGAATGGCTATGTCTGCTTACAGCCACATCTGCTGCTGGTTCCTCCTATGAATCATCATTGGCCTGTGGCTGTACTGACCTTGGCATTGTCGGTAGGATGTGTTCCCCATCCCCTTGATGATCCTGCTGCAGCTGTTTCCACTATATTAACTTGGGTAGCATAGCACATACTATGAGCATTGAGGGACATGTAGGTGGATTGTAATGGTGCCCTCGGCCAGAGGTATGTAAGCACTAGTACAGTGAGTGCAGTAGCTGAAAAACATCCTCTGTGACATTACTGTCATTACTGTTTGGACTGTGTGTCTCATTATGTTGTTCGTATATATGTGAGTGTGTGTGTGTGTGTGTGTGTGTGTGTGTGTGTGTGTGTGTGTGTGTGTGTGTGTGCATGTGTGTCTGCGCATGCAGGTGTATGTGCGTATCTCTGATGGGTTTCCTGAGCCATGACTCCAGTGCATAGCATGCATCCACACCTAAGTGAGCCTTGGAGATATCCCTCATTGCACACATCTGGTGCAGTTGGGGAATGTGGCACATATGCAAGACGTGCTAACTGCAAGGGTTTGCAGCACACATGTTCCACATGATTCCTGTTAAATTACACATGACTTGGCACTTGTTCAAGTGGTAGACCTTATGGTTAATGTAGACTCTATGTGTTTCCCAGGTGTTGCTCTGTTGTGTACATGACTGCGATGTATGCACAGATTACTGGAGAGTATTGTGATATATGTTACAGTTGTAGCATACTTGTGATCCTCTCCTCAGAGCTTATGTTAAAGTATATATGCTGTCTGCCATACTGTAGCATAGCATGCAGGAATGTTTGGAAGATACTGGATGTTGATGCCTAGGAAACACCAAGCATGTCCCCTGGTAGTCTGTTAATGGTACCTGTGGCTAACGTAGTAACTTGAACACATACTTTATATTACAGTGGGATGGGTTCCCTGTGTTTAGCTATGTATGTGACTCAAGGCTGCCAGAGGTTCTACATTCCTTCTACTGTGTTCTTGTCCTGCAAAGTCTATGGCTATTGGTAGCAGCATCACCTTTAGCCTGTAGCACACACAAGTGTATGTAAATTGTACCTGCTGCTAACAATGAATTAGAGTTTACATTGTATCTGTACTCCATAATTCCCTCATTGCACATATAAGAAAAGGCATGATGTCTACATTGATGCCTTTTATCTTGTTGAGTAGCTCCATGGCATTGGTTAATTAGTATGCAGTGCAGCAGTGCATGCTGCAATTAACATCTCTGAAGTACAGACTAGGTCAGATGCAATCAATTAGTAATGTACACGGTTATAAAAAGGCAAACGTGTAGCTAGGCAAACCAGTGTGGATGAGTTGTAGCATATTTCAAACTCAGGCACACGTTTATATTGGAACAGTATATTTTGACAGGAGTATGGTACTCTATCAGGAATGTATCCATTTTGTTACCCAAATAATGCATATTTTGGAATGTACTTAAGAATGATGTAAAGTAAATCAGTAAGCATTTGATAAAACTGTACTCATGACATGACCTTGTTTACCAGCAATCTGACAGGTACAGAGGATGTAGAGAAGGTTGATGGTCTAATGTTGTGTGATAGTTATGCACACATGTTTCATGGATAGGTCCTTTGAGAGCACTTTGGAAGTTACACTATTGTTTGTTTAACACAATACATTTTGTCCCTTAGCCTGTCATATTGTTTTGGAGGAGGGTGAGTCCCTGATATGGGACAAACTAGAAGTGACTGTTGTTTTGGGTATGTGAGCATAAGTTGCTATCTGCTATGGCACAAACAAGGATATAGTCATCATGCTACTCTCCTTGTTTTTTAGTTGTTATTTGTTGACCACTGTGGAATCTTTAAATTGTAATCAAGTGGTGAATATTGAGATCCTTCCTGTACTGCTTTATCTGTACACAGTTTATTTGTACTTATGTGATCCTTATATGTGATATCATTATTTTGTCTTTCAGTAAACAATATGCCCATTCAACGTAGGACACCTTTTTCAAGGCAGAGAATGACCTCATCATTGAAGCTTTAAGGCAACATGTTAGACATCTGGGGTGTTGCTCCTCGGTCTTCCACTGAAAATTAGCTTTGTTCCAAGTCAGACTTTCCCAGTAGACAAATATTAAACAAATAACTAAATAAATAAGTTAATAAAACATGTGGTCCTTATGTCCAGGGTGTGGGCCAGTATGTAGCAATATGTGGCCATTTGGGACGAATTGATTTAAAATGTAAATGGAGCTGTTCAACAAAATTGCAGCTATGAGCAGGTGTGACTTAGATCCATGGACATGATTCATGCTCCAAGGAGGCATGTTGCTGAAGTGGCACGTGATTGTCAGGTCACCTGTGGTGGGCTTGTAGCAGAACAACCACTCACTGCCATTGAACAACTCCTGGCAAATATTTTCACTCCAGAAAGCTCCCCGCAGTCCATCAGCTAGCATGTTCTGGATGTGGGCGCCACTCCTGCATCTCAGAAGAAGATTCCAGGTAGCCTTTGTTAGATCATCAGTAGAATATTATTGCATTCATTGTGTAATAGAGTTTATGGTTTTAATGTGTGGCAGGTTGCTTTTTTGGTGGGTGTATTTAAAATACCTGCAGTTTTCAGGTCATTTAGAGGTTAACATTCAGTTACCATAAATATAGATTATTAAATGTATTATCCCCTGTTATACTGTTAAATGTGGTACTGTTGCCATTACCTGCCCATTTACTTTTTTTAGGCCCATCAGGAATACAGACATCTAGGCCTCCTGTAGTTGGTAAGCAGAATACATTTATGTCAGTAATGTAGAAATATACCAACATATCTGCTAAAATGTCATCTCAGGCCTGTTGTATGGATTGCTGTAATGTCTGCATACTTGCCAACTATTCAGATATTTGCAGAATTTCCAGAAATATGACTCATACCTCTGGGCTGTATTTAAGATAATAGCGATTGAGTTGCAAACTATTGTCAGGTCATTATAGAGGGCAGACATAAAATAATGACAGATTTCATATTAAAAATGCATGCCACTTGTTAATGTTGTGTTGAAGCAGTACCTGCTATTTTATCATCTTTCTAGGTTTGTAAGAGCAATATGTCACAGTTATACCTATTCTCGGGCCTTTGTCCACCCATTATTCATGTCTTAGTCCACATTCCTTGCCCTAAGAGGTTGAGAGGTATGAATGTCTGTAATAGTGACAGCAGTCTAAATTGCTTAAGATATATTGCACCATAGTAGAGCAGGTATTAATGTAGTCTTGTTTTCCTTCCTTTACTTATCACAGGTGAACATGAAAGTGGTTCTGCGTCCCCTACGCCACCTGATGTCAGTGTCTCATCAGACTCTGATGATGATAGTGGCCAAAGTGAGGTAATGCTGGGGATTGCAGAGGCTGATTCTGACAAAGAGGTTGACATCCAGCGACCACCCCCCTCATTATCACCAAACACAGCCAGTATACCTATGCAAGCACAGTCCACTGAGGCCATACATATTGGACAGTTGGAGGGTGAGGACATTGACCACAGAAATGTGGCTACTACTGTGGCTTCAGTGACTGTTGACACTGGCCATAGCAAAACTGTTGGCAAGGTGTCACATTGGGGGATTGATAGGCATGCTCGGAGAAGGCCTGCTGTCCCTCCCCAACCTGTTGCAGGTGTCTCATCACATCATGTCACTTGATGAATGTTTAGGGCCATCATGGAGGCACAGGCATGTTCAGAATGGAACTCCAGGGGAATGCTCAGTGTTATAGATGCAATGCACTCTGACATCCTTGACTGCCACTCTGTTGTTGATTCCCTGGATTGTTTGAATGACATGTGGGAATGGGATGTGTCTGTGAGGGAGTACAGTGTATCTGTCATGGAATGTGCATTGTCAGTGTTGTAATGTCTGGTGGAAGGGGAGTGTCAGCCTCATGGGAGTAGGTCAGCAATTACATCTGCTGAGAGCCAACATGGCTGTGTCTGATCACACTCTGAGAGTGGCAGTACATACACTGCTCCAGGAGAGAGTTTACTGTCAGCACTCAGATGTAGCAGGGCATAGGGTTGTGGTCCTGGGCATTCCCATGAAGGGAGCATGTCCAGCAGACATTAGCTACCTTCAGGTAGTAGCACAGCATCTGACCTTGGGTGTGGAGGTGCCAGTGCAATTCCTAGCAGAGACAGTTCTCATGTTCATGATGAACTGTTAACTCTACCATGCATGGCTCACAGCTGTCCTACATACAGACACATAGGGCTAGCAATGGGCTTGGCTGCATTCATGCAGACACTCACACACCAATGCAACATTGAGGGCACCTACAGACACATACACAACATTTATATGGTTCATCTTGCCTGCTTCCTTTGTTTACTCACACACACACACACTTACCAGCCTTTTGTGCCAGTCTTGGACTCCTCCCTCCACACACAACACCCTGTGGAGGTGATGACAACTGTGCCACATCCCTGTCACCTATCTTTTGGATTCAGAGATGCTAAAGTCATGTTTCTGATGCACAGGATGATGATTTATCTTAACATGATGTTATTACTAGCATTTGTACTGTTGAACTGATAATTGTACCTGTCATTTAGATTGTATGTAGCTATTTAGACAGTTGCTAGCATAATAATGTATCTACTTTATAATGGATGTTTCTGTAAGGCTGTGAATTCTGACAATTAAATGTGTCTCATTAATACATCTAAATTTCTCTTTAATAATGATTTATCTACTTTATAACAGATGTTTCTGTAAGGGCTGTAAATTCTGACAATTAAATGTGCCCCATTAATACATCGAACTTTCCCTTTAAAGATTGTTTAGTACAAACATATGGGTGCACATCCAAGTCAACACATCATATTCAGAGGTTAGGATTGTATGTCAGCACTGAAGACAAATCTCAGAAAAGTAATACAATGTAATGCTCCTGTTTGCATGTACATCACCATAGGTTTTGAGGTTCATAGGATGTGACTAGGGTATTGATCTGATGGTGTTTAGAAGCATAGCTGTTACATCACAATATAATATTAACAGTCAGATATAATGCCTGGCCAAGTTTTGTCTAGTAAGGACCACCCATGTCCAGGAGTGAAGCAGTCATCCAGCATGTTGTTCAAGATGGTAATGGAGGTGCTCTGCTTGACATGGATTTGAAACCTACTGCAGTGGAGATGAGCTTTGAGAGATGTATTTCTCTCCAGTATGTACTATGTATGTCATAATGTACATTGAGGTTCCTGGAACAGGTAACTCAATCCCAGATTACTTACACATGTGCAGTATTTTCATCCCATTTTGGCCACAGATAGCCCTGTAAGGCATAAATAATCTGCCACAAAGCTTTCTATATGATACTGCACACAGTGACAGATACATCATTCTGCCCACAGAAGACATATGTTGAAGATCCTCTGATGTTTTATTACCAGACATATTTGAGGTCTGTCAAGTTGCTGCAGGTGTCTGATAAAATATATTTCCATGGGTGGTTTATATTTTTTCATACACCCAATTAGGGATGAGTATAGGGGATTGCTAACATGTTTTGCTATTGATGTAATGGTGTTGCTAATCAGATGTACGATGTAGAATGTGTAGCTCCCCACAGTAGACCCAGGTTGCAGTTGATGTGTGTTCTAAGGTCTATCAATACAAATGTGGGGAATAGCATACTGATGGTTATTTTATAATAAGCAGGAACAATTACTATTACCACAGGATATGCTGATGCATTTCTGTGAAGTTCAAGTAACACTCATGGCTTTGTCAGCAATTATTAGTGCCAAAAAACTTCTGTTTTGTTTAGGACTTCTGAGACATATGTCAAACATGAGAGACCACAGCACTGACACTTCTGTTACCACACAGGTAATGTATCTGCTGGTTGAGGTGAAGTCTCACACTGTGATTGAATGTAGTTGGTCTGTGATCCCATTTTAAAACCAACTGATAATACAGGATTTGATATTTACCTTGGTTAGTTTCCCACTGACAACAAATATTGCATTGGATTGAAGGCCTTGGTCACTTACAGTAGGATATGTGTACATCTTTGACCTTGTGTAAGTCTCTGGTCACAGTCTTAACTACCACCAGGTTTTGAAGCCACAGGATACCCTTGAGAACACCTAACTCGAACACATCTAGTGTTTGGAGGTCATCTATTTCCTTGTATCTGAGATGCAAGCAAACTATATACATTGTCTTATGGCAGAGTTGGCATAAATTTATGGTTCTTTATTGCATTTGTATTTTGTCAGTCATCTCTTGTGTGGTTGGAAAATGGTGACTGTATGCCATTCGATGTGGACAAGAACAGTATTCAGACTGTGGTTGAATATGGTGCCTATGGGAGTAGCTCACTGTTAAAGCACATGAAGAACACAGGCTGGAATTCCATCTAGTCCCACATAGATTGTGCTCCTAGTCTTGCAGAGGGCAGTGATAATTTCTTCATTGTAGATACCAGAGCTTGGAGATGATGTGTCACACATGGTTGGTACTAGGTGTGGTGGTGGCAGAGGGCACTCTTTTCAGCCAAATGTGTCTCCTAGCAGGTTTGAAAGTTACACTGGGTCAGTGTGTGTGCAACTATACATAATTTGATTAAACTACTACTGGTTATATTAGTTTGCAGATGTACATGAAGAAAGCCGTCTGGTTATCCCTGGATATGTTTTTGTGTAAAGGCTTAGCATGGTTGTTCTGTGTTGATTCTTGAAGGTGTATTATTTTCAGGTTTATGCTGAAAGTTGCCTTACACCCCTGGTTTCTCAATGTTGTATTTTTAAACAGCAGCTTACTTCCCTGTCTGTATAATGTAGTTACGATAGACATACACTGGTATGGTTTGTATATTCTGGAGGATCTTTGCTTGAGCATATCAGGCACTCCTGTGTGTATACATTTGTGTAGATCTGTAGACATGGTATCAGGAATTAATGTACTATAGCTGTCAATGACCTTTGTGGAAACTGTGTCTTGAAAATATTGCAGACTGTCCCTTAGGAGTGTGTAGTTACCTTGGATGATGATTATGAACCTGGTTCCCCCTTTGGGGAGTTCAACAGCTGTTTTTGCTTCAGAACATAGTGCCTTATGGTCAGATTAGCAGTGCAGGCACTACACATGTGCCATTACATTGTTCATACATATTGTTGATTCACCCCTGCCTGGGTTGATTTTCTGTATTTAAATTGTCCCATACAGTAATATATAGGCTATGTGCCCTTCTGTATTTATGGATGTTGACATATTAATGGGGATAACAGGAAGGGGTTTCCTACCACAGTAGGTTGGACATGGAATAACTCCATATAATTCCATATAGAACTCTTCTGCAAAACAGTGTTGAGGTGTACTAATCTTCATAGGTTCATAGGTTCATAGGTAGGTGCTAGGCTATCGGCTCTGGGGCCTATATAAGCCTATCCAAAAAGGTTCCCTGGCTTTCGCCACTCAAGAAAATTATTTTCCTGTGCCCCTGTCAAGCAGTGTCGCAAAAGTGATCCCCAGGGTGAACTTTCTATTTCCCATCCAGTAGTCAAGATTTTTCTTGAAGCAGGTCAATAAGGAACATTGGTTGACATGAATGGGTAGTTTGTTCCAGAGTATGGGAAGTCTCTGAGACAGAAATCTATCCCTCCAGCATGTTCTGTTTGTTGTGGTGACAAGGTTTAGGTCCCTGGAGCATGTGGTTCAAAAAGATTGTGATTTCTTTAAGTGTAGCATGTCCAACAGCTCTGGGTTTGACATAGCTTTGTATGTTAGGCAGAGATCACCTCTGAGTAGGCAATATTTAAAAGGAGTAGTGCTGATGCTTTTTGAGATGGTCTGCGTATGGCATCTGATTGAGGCCGGTAATCCTCTTAATGAGGTATTTCTGTGGCCTTTCCAATTGTTGTAGGTGTCTTGTGAGATACATGCCAAACAGGGCATTGTACTCTATAATGGGTCTGATGAGGGATGAGTAGAGAGGAACAATGACCTCCTTTTTTCTAGACCAGAACCCTTTTGGATGAGGTGTGCCAAATTGAAGGATTTCCTGACTACTGTGGCGATGTGGTTATCAAAGGAGAGACTACTGTCCACCCGTGTCCTGAGGTCTCTTATCACACTTTCAGTGTTTAGTGAGCTACTGCCTATGTGGTAGTTCATGGGTACCGAGTATTTCCCAAAGGGAATGACAATGCACTTCTTGGCATTGAGCTTGAGGCCATGACTTTGACACCAAGCATCTGTCTCTGTGAGGCCCTTCTGTAGAATGTCTACATCATTAGATGATTCTATTATGGCTCCCAGTTTGCAGTCATCTGTGAACTTTGTTAGCCAAAGACCTTCTGTGTTGGTCTGCACTTCAGAGAAGTAGATGCCAAACAGGAGAGGACCCAGGACCGAACCCTGTGGTACTTCACTCGTCACTGGTCTGAAGTCGGACTTAGAGTCGGCTACTTTTACTGTATGGGTTCTGTCAGTGAGCCAGTTGGCCACCCATCTTGTGACATAGGGATTTATGCCCAGTTTAGTGAGTTTATCTATAATTCCAGAGTGGGGGTTGGTATCGAAAGCCTTGGTGAAGTCAAGATAGGCTGTGTGCCCTACCTTGCCCTCGTCTATGGCTCTAGAGACTGTTTCAAAAAAGTCAATCAGGTTTAGTAGACATGATCTACCTTTTACAAACCCAAACTGAGTGGGGTCCAGGGTTTGGAGGCTACCTATGTCTTTATTTATAAGCTCCAAGATAATACGTACTATGGCCTTGCAGACCAGGCTCATCAGGCTAATGGGGTGGTAGTTTCCAGGGGTCCATAGTTGCAACCCCTTTGTGGAGTGGGATAACCATTGCTGTGCACCATTCAGTAGGCACATAGCCTGAGGTGAGGCTATGATTGAACATGGTACTTAGGTGTCTTAAGAAGCATGAAGTTGGCTTTGGAGTAGTTTTTGATTGTGGTTTCCTTAATGGGGGGGTGGGGGTGGGATATGGATGTTGAGGGTGATTAGCTTGTGGTTGGATCTGGCCAGCATGGAGTTGACCTCTGGCATGGAACACCGGTTACCCATATTGGTAATGACCAGGTCCTGGTTGGGGTGTGGACAAGCTTATCCAAGGTGTTGGAATTTATGAATTCCAGAAAACCTTGAGAGAATGAGTTGGTACATGAGTAGTTTTCCCATTTGATGGTGGCATAGTTGAAATCACCCATAATTAAGGTATTGGGTTGTACCTTAATATTTTCCAGTATCTTAAGAAATGAAGAGTGGGAATCCTGGGGCATGGTGGGGGATCTGTAACAAGCTATAACCTGGATTGCAGTCTTGCCCAGTGTTAGTTGCACTTGGATAATTTAAGATGCATTATGTTGAGCAACTAGTCTGGAGGTGTGGATATCCTTAATGAATATGGACACGCCTCCACCTTTAGTGCTTCGGTCCAGGTTAGGTGGCCGAAAGGTGTGGTATGAAATATAGCCTGATAATGCAGGGGTGCTCTGTGGAGCCTTGAACCAGATCTCTGTCACTGCAAGATCCTTAGCCAGTATCCGGAATCCCAGGGGTGACAGGTGCAGGCCACCTTTGGCAAAGCATCATGGTCTGTCGACCATGTCGTCCCAGGCAGACAGATACTGGCTCCCCTTAGAATGACACCAGAAGCTTAGCCAATTGTTGAAGTCAATCATTTTGTCCTTGTACTGTGGTATCATTCTGGGTGATGGCAGGATGCTACTTAGGGCTAGGGTCACACTTGCCTGGGCTACAAGATCCAAGAGCTCCTCCATGTCTCTTTTTATGTACTCCAGGGAGGTACGTCTCAGGTCATTCACACCAATATGGACAATGACAGAGTCATATTTGTACTTGTTGTGGAGTGACCTGAGTGTGTGCATTATGTGGTGGATCCTGGCACCCAACAGGCAGCTGACAGTAACTTTCTCCTTGTTTAGCCTGGTGAGTGGCATATCAGTGTGGCTGACTATAGATTCACCTATGACTTGTGTGTTGGGTACGTTGTTTTGCCTTATGGGCTGAGGTTGAGTGCCACACTGATTTTGTGGGCTATGTGTCATTTGGGTAGTGTTGGGTGGTGGTGGTTCTCTGTGTTTCAGTTTGGGAGGTCTCTGTTGCTTGGCAGACTTTTATTGAGAGCTTCTGTGAATGTGAGTGTGTGCTTTCTGTTTCTATGTGTGAGTTTTGATAGTGTGGGTTTTGAAGGACTATGTGTTGAGTGTGGTGTGGTGCAGGTGTTAACCTTCTCCTCTTGACTGTCTAGTCCAGTCTTGGCTGGAGAGTGATTGGCTTCCCGTTTGGTTATATAAGTGCATCTCTCACAGGTTGTAGTATTGGGTTGTAGGAGCAGAGGGTTGTCAGTGTACATGAGGCAATTGTCATATTGCCCCAAGATGCCCAGCTTCATCAGGTGGACAGGAGAAAACACCAGGAGCTGACCCATGGACATGCCTCGATAGGTGCTTATTAATTTAACTACCAAGAACTACTTTCCTCTTGACAAGTGAGGAAAGTCGAGTGCTGTAGTAATTTGTAATTTATTCAGTGCTTACAATGAGCTCTTTACAAGTGCTGAGCACAAGGAAAGAGATATGAATGCTGAAACTACAAAACTGGCTAGTTCTAGCTAAACCTCGCTAGTTTTAACACTAATCCCAAGAAGAAAAGCAGGCCACAGGCTGTTTGGTGATCCACAGTCTTGTCCCAGATGATGCAAGGGTCTGCAGGCTTATAGCCTTTTTTTGGTAGATGCCTTAAATAGCAACCAGCCCAGTCAGGTATGTTAAGCACAGACACGCACTCTCCAACCAGAAGACTCAGGAATCAATGCACTCTGCTTCTACTCTCACCAGTATCAGAATATAACACAGATTCTAAGCTGTCACCTATTAAGCAGTTATTAAGCTTTCTGGTGATCAGCAGTCTCCAGGAAATAATGTAACTGCACTCCTTCTCTCACCAGGAGAAAACACAAGCACTAATCCCAAGATGACTACTGAGAGGCAGAATGTGGGCTCTACAATGACTGGTGGTCTTGCAATAGATGCTTAAAGGTAAGATGAAAAAATGGTTTATCCTAAACACTGCAGTGTGCACTAGAGGAGTTAGATGTGAAAACAGGTAACTTAAGTTTTACCTGTCTAAAAGTTAAGTTTTAGTGGAGAGTCACTATTTTCAAAACAGCAAGTTAGATTGAAAGGGGGTGGTCACTTTTGTATTCTAGAAATATGAAATACAGTAGGATGGCCAATAAATTTAATTAGTTGAAGGGGATTGATTTCACAAAATGATAATGTTGTGCTTACTCACACCAGCCAGTAAAAGAAGAGAGGAAATGAGATATATGGTCAATTTAACATAAGGGGCAGGCAACTAAAAAGACAGTGGTGTTTAAGAACACATCATGAGTGTGAGGGTAGGAAAAATTTCTGTCTGACTCACAAGAGACAGAGCTGTGGTCTCTTTTCAAGTTTTAGTATGCAGTTAAAAGCAGAATACAAGTAAAACACAGTGTAAAGAAAACAAATCACAGTATTCAAAATAGAAAAAAGGCAGTAAAATAATACAAAACACAACAAATAAAAAGCAAACTAACCTTTCCCTCACAGCAAACTGTAGTAGAATCTGGGTGAACCTTTCCAGTAAAGCTCTGAAAGGTTTTATTTTGCCCCTTAAATAGAAGGTTTAGTTCCTCACAGATGATTAACCTTATCTGACTTGTAACTTATGTGTGACTCCTTAATTGACCTCTTATAATTTCTGTCTGACTCACAAGAGACAGAGTTGTGGTCTCTTTTCAAGTTTTAGTATGCAGTTAAAAACAGAATACAAGTAAAACACAGTGTAAATAAAACAAATCACAGTATACAAAATAGCAAAAGGCAATAAAGTAATATAAAACACAACAAATTAAAAGCAAACTAACCTTTCCCTCATAGCAAACTGTAGCAGAATCTGGGTGAGCCTTTCCAGTAAATACATACATGCAAATACATACGACACCTCCTGTAGTGCACACAACTTCCATTTGCTGTGTGGATGTTTGGAAGGCATTGTAGCCTTGCAAAGGATAAATACATACAGATGCCTTGAACTAGGTTTCTGTGACTGCACAGACATCAACATCTTCACTGCAAAGAGTGCTTACAGAGAGTGAAGCTTAAGATGAGAACTCCCAGGGGTTAGCAGTGTGGCCCTCACTTTGTTGGAGGTGTACATTTTCACATTGTTTTTTCTGCTTTTGTGACCTTGCTTAATGAAGGGATTATGGTGCAGTCAAGTGGCTTATGTCTGACAAAGCAGTATGCTCTATCCACCATGTCATCCCACACTGACAGGTACTGTATCACTTTACTATGACACCAGAAACTTAGGCAGGTTCAGGGAATCTGTTGTTCTTTATACAGTGGCATCATCCTAGGCTAGTATATAATGCTGCTCAAACATATGGACATACCTGGCAGGGACCCATTTTTAGATAGCTCAATCATTTCTGTGTTGATATATCTCATATAGTCAAATCTCAAGTTGTGCACAAGTATGCTGTAATAAAAGTGGAACTTGTTGAGAGACTTAGTTGCATGTGTTATGTGATGACTATATCTGCCACACAGCTGAGACTAAATGTATCCATGTTTAAGCTGTTGAGTGGGACATCTGTACATATCACTATACAGACAACTATTATGAAAACCTTTGTGATACACACCCATTGCCTTGATCTCTTCTATGGTGAGACAAAGGTTATGATATGTCTGTTGTGTATTGTCTGATTGTAGCTTGATTGTGTTTAGGATGTGTCTGCTGTTTAGGTTGCTTGCGGGGACTACTTCTGCACATGATGGTTTGTGTTGGGTGCATATTATGAGTAGGAGTCAAGGTGTGTGAGCAGACAACCTTTCTAGTGTTACCCATCAGGAAGCTAGAGAGCACTGATTCCAGATCTCTACTATACATGAATCTCTTGAAATTTGTAATTCAGTGATGTAAGGGATACAGGCTATTCAGTGCACATGAGTGGTTATCTGCACTGAGTCAGGAACACATGTCAGCTATGCTAGCAGGGGTAACAGAGGGGAAATGATAGTTGATAATGGGAGGTTTGAACCTGGTATCTGCATAGAAAATGTAAACAGGAGGGTATATGTGATCTGACTGCTCTTGTCAGGTCACTAATCTATCAGGTATACATTATGATGTCCTTCATAGGGTGGATCAATACGCCTGTTATTGATAGGTAAATGGGTACATTGCTGTTTGTTATGCAACAGAGGTTCTGACAGCTAGATCTGCTCTGCTACATGTCAGCAGCTGATTGTATTTGAAAGAAAGTGTATTAACATTTCTGCAGGTATGAGGTCAAAGTGTTACAGCCTATGTACACAATCCAGAGCAGGTAATGCAAAGGCACTTTGTTATAGCCCAAACTGAGTCCAAATACAGTAACCATCAATTAGATACTCCTACTGTGCACTCATGCCACAAGTGTGCAGATGGGGATTCTCCAAATAGAGCTGTCATCTTCTTCTACCTATTATTTTGGACAGTACCATTAGGGCTCATCACAGCAGATGTTCTACTTCCATTTCTAACCATCCTCTGCATCTTGTTGTGTCACATCAACCACCTACATGTCCTCTATCACCACATCCATACAACTTATCTTAGGTCTTCCTATTTTCCTCATACCTTAGCATCCTTCCCCAATATACCCAGCATCACTCCTCAGTACTTGTCCAAACCTATACAATCCCACTACTCTGTCCTCATCTCCAAACCGTACAACCTGAGCTGACATTATAATAAATGGTTAATATTCCTGTCCATCCTCAGCTGACACAATGCAAGCCATAGCATCTGGTACTCTGTCAACACCTGTTATGCTTCCTGCCTTTTTGTCTGTGGCACCATCTGCTACCCATATGACATAGGTGGCCTCACTGCCATCTTGTAGACCCTCCATGCCAGTGTTATTGTCACCTGTGTGTCAAAGATCACTCCTGACACTCTTCTCGGTACACTCCACCATGCATACTCTCTCTCTTCTACACCTGTCTTCCAGACTCAGCATTACTTTGAACTGTTGATTCAGAGTATTTAACTTCATATGCCTTCACCAACTGTACTCTCTGCATTCTAAACATTCTTCTGTCATCCCTCTCATCCACATACACATATATACTGTCTTAGTCCTGCTGACCTTCATTCCTCCCCTACTTAAAGCATATCTCCACCTCCCCAGGGTCTCTACAGCTGTACCCTAATCTCAATACAGACCACAATATCATCCACAAAAAACAAAGTATACATGGACTCCTATGTGATCTAGTGTCAACTTGTCCATCACCTTTGCAAATAGATGGCATGATGCTTGTACATACAATAACAGTAATCTCACTGTTGTCTGTCTTATATAGGATGAGGTAACATCTACCTGCCTGTCATGCCACTGTGTGACCATGGCCTGTTATGACATATACATATCCAACAATCTGATATAGCTGATGACATCAGTAGTGTCTGCTGAACACAAAAGTACAGTGTCACTTAGTCTGCTATAAAATGCTCTATGTAACATCCACCAACAGCTCACACACTTTCAAACACAGTTGACTGCAGTGAGAATAGAACCCTTCCTATGTACGTTTATGAACTACAGATCAAAGTGCACAACTCTGACTTTAACAGGACTGCAGGTGATGTTATGGTAAATGACATCAGTAGGCCATGTGGTGGATAAGAGGGTAGGAGGTCTGTCTCAACTGGGTGTTGGGGGTAGTGCAAAATCTATCCCATTTGAGAGCTCAGTGTGGGATACACACTTTCACATTTATGTATATACACACACACACACACACACACACACACACACACACACACACACACACACACACACAGACAGCTGAATGCAGTAAGGATAAAAACACTACCTGTTGAGGTTTATGTAGATAAGAGTGTGTGCTGTGACCTTAAGAAACATTTCAAAGTGAGGACATGTGCGTATAAATAGAAAGCATGTGCAGGCAACTTTGCCATTTTGAGTGAACAGCCAGAGTGTTAACATGTATGAGTGTAGAAGTTAATCTGTTCATAAGTTTGCTTAAGTTATTAGGCCTCAATCCTAACATGTTTTGTATGTAATAAAGCTGCTTGAACTGAACCCACAACCATTCATCTGTTTTATCCTGACAAGAGAAGCGATAGTTTACATAATACAGAGCAGAGTACTTAATGCACGTGCTACAGCACAACTCTGATTTTAACAGGACTGTAGGTGATGATATGGTAGATGACATCAGCAGTCCACATGGGGAGGTTTGGAGGCCTGTCTCAAATAGGTGTTTGGGCAAGCAGAAAAACAGTGCAAAACCATGCCATTTGAGAACTCAGTGGGGGATACAGACTTCCACTTTTATATGCATGTGTGTGTGTGTGTGTGTGTGTGTGTGTGTGTGTGTGTGTGTGTGTGTGTGTGTGTGTGTGTGTGTGTGTGTGTGTGTGTGTGTGTGTGTGTGTGGGATCCATACAGATCCCCGAATGGCAACATCACCGAAACAGATTCGGCCAGGCATACTTGCATGAAAGTGCTTTTCACCGAAGAAGCACTTTTGCGTACTTATGCCTGTTGCGGAGATCGCACTACAGTGGGGATAAGGGCAAATTCCCTTTTTCCCACTGTAGTGCAACCTTGGAGTGAGAATATTAAAGTAGGGGGTGGTGTAGGGGGCATGGGGGTGCTTGCCTCCCTGCAAAAATGTAAATGTAATGTTTTTTTTAACACACTTTAAAGAAAGTGCTTTAGTTAAAGTGTGTTCAGTGATTGTGGATTTGGACTATTGAACTTTCGTTTAATAGTTCTAGATCCTTATATAGATATAATGTGTG
Organism: Protopterus annectens; assembly: GCF_019279795.1. Taxonomy (NCBI): domain Eukaryota; kingdom Metazoa; phylum Chordata; order Ceratodontiformes; family Protopteridae; genus Protopterus; species Protopterus annectens. The sequence continues at coordinate 1,799,893,375 of NC_056737.1, forward strand.
TGCACACACACAGTTGACTACAGTGAAGCTAGAACCCCTATATGTATAAAGTTGCACACTACAGATCAGAGCACTTAACACATGCACCACAGCACAACTCTGACTTTTGGAGGACTGCAGGTGATCTTATAGGAGATGACATCAACAGGCCACATCGGGACAAGAGGTGCAAAACAGTGCATAACCATGTCATTTGGGAACTCAGTGTGGGATACACACTTCCATTTTTATGTACATACACAGTTGACGGCAGTGAAGATAGAACCCCTTCCTGTCTAGATTTGCATACTACAGACCAGAGTACTTAACACATACACCACAGCATTAGCAGGACTGCAGGTGATCTTATGGTAGATGATATGAACAGGGCACATGGGGGGCAGGGGGTTGGATGCCACAAGCACCAAAACATTGCAAAACCCTGCTCTTTGAGAACTCAGTGGGGTATACACCCTTCTACTTTTATGTGTGCAGACACACAGTTTATTGCACTAATCATAATACTTAATGCATACACCACAGAACAAATATGATTTTAATAGAACTCAGGTGACCTTGTGATAGTTGACATAACCAAGCCATGTGTTTGACAGCAACTTGGGAGGCCTGCATTGTCACATTGACTTGTGGTGTCATCTAAAGCTAGTAACCTAGCAGATGAATACAGTTTAGTACCCTAGTTGTGTAACAACAATACCCATATTGAGCCTATTTGCCTGTTTGCATTTGGATGAGCAGGTCTAAGAGCGAGCACCATTGATTGACCCTGTCCATGAGGGAGAACACAACATCATATCTTACAACTTGTAGAGGGGGTGATATATTTGTGTGGAAATCTCAAGGTGACCCAGGATTGTTGTGCCTGTTGCTGTTATTGCTGGTGGGGAAACAAAGGGGTGGCTTGTCAATATATGGACATGTACTTATATTGTGTCCAATTTGCAATGTTTCCACATGCAATCTTAGAGGAGACATGGTATCTGAGAATGATTGGGCACCATACCTCTCAACTGTCCAGATGTTCCCATAATGTCCATATGTTTGACTTTTATTTGTAATCTTTTTGACATAATATTGTGTTTTTTTCTGTAAAATCAATGGCAAATTTTTGAGAAATGAGGTCAGTGAATAATGGCAGACATCTGAATTTCACACATCATGTCCTTCAGTAAAGTCATAGAAATGTAATGCCTGTTAATCTATCACCTTTCTAAATTTGTAAATGCAATATTTAAAAAGTGTCCCTATTTTGGGGCCTTTGCCCTCCCATTATTTGCTGTTTTGTCCTGATTTGCTACTCTAAGAGCTTGATTTAGGGCAAAATGGACATATACATATATAGGTTTACGATCATATCCTTGAAAATGCTTCCATTGAATGACCATAATATCGATGGAAAATGTTGATTTCCAACACATCTAAAAGACAGAATGTCAGAAATTACATACCTGAACTTCTTGGTTCAATGAGTGTGACATAGCAGGAGGTGACGTCAGTCACCCGTGCTATGCATATTAACATACCATTACACCTAACAGTCAAAGGTACATTAATTGCACTATTCTGCAAGGGAGCTATGCCCCCTGCACCCCCACACCCCCTCCACATTAAATATACCAACTCCAAGATTACATTACAGTGAGAAAATTGGCTAATTGCCTGTTCCTCACTGAACTGTGACCTTCCTACACAATGCTGAATCCAAAATATCAACCTATACTTCCCATTCGCTGTAGTGTAATTGATTGTTTTTGGCTTGATATTATGTCAACTTAGAACTGTGGTAGTGGCACTGCAGTAGCATTGTTGCCTCACAGTAAGACGTTGTCCTGTTCGATTCTCAGCTAAAGCGTCTTCTGTGTGGAGACATGCGTGACGGGGTGTACCTTTGTTGAAGGTTGTGCATCAGAGCTGGCAACTCGGCACATAAAAATCTACTGCCAATCATTAGCGGACTGGAGTTCTGCTGTTGCGACCCCTAACCAGGAAAAGCCAAAAGACACAACAACATTATGTCGAGTTGGAAACTGCAAGTCAACCACATGCCAGTCAATCAATGCAGTTTCCAAGTTTTTATTGTAAACCTATATATATCTATCTATCTGTCATATATATATATATATATATATATATATATATATATATATATATATATATATATATATATACATATATATATATTTATATTATTTACATATAGAAAAAGAGTGAGAGACAGACCCCAGATTTAACATTCTGCCATGCAGGACTAAACTAGTCCTGCATGTAAGTGGCAGTTTAAGAGGAGGATGGTAGCACACCATGCATATTAATGAAGGTGCACTGCCTGAGCTCCAAATCCTACACTGAGCATGGATGAGTGCAGGGGGCGTGTCTGAGAGCAGAGCTCTCTGAATAAACATGCCCCTGAGAAAAAGTAGAACAGAAGAAAGTGTAAATAAATGAGTGAAACTACTCATAGGTGTCCGCATATCCCCACCAACAGTCCCCATGTGTTCAACAGCAACAGTACATTGAAATAAAATGAAGAAACCCTTGTATTTATTTTTTTTAAAACCCCGAGTACAGCTAACTATAGATGCATGGGTTTGCCCATCGCTTAGCTACAGTTAAAGCAGCTGAAAAGGCTGAAGAGGATAACAAGGAATATATATGCAAATGAATCAGCACAGCAATAGTGTAGTGGTTAGAGCATCCACCTAACAAACAGGCATTCTCAGTTTGAGTCCCACTACAGCACATATCATTTTCCATGTGAAAACTGTATATGAACATATATTTACATCTTTTGCCGTATAACCTACATAATAACATTTAAATGTGAACTGGAGTACTGCATGAAATGCACATGTGAAGTGTCATTGTCATAACGAATAAGGCACTATTAACCAGGTTTAAGCACAAATAAGCAGTAGTAAGAGTGTCTAAGTGCATTTGCGTGGGGGTAAGCATTGCCTACACAGATTAAGCAAAGTAGAAGCTAACTGAGTGTACGAAACTGTAACCGGAGTTTAGCAGTGCTTACCATCGCACAAACCTGTGCATACCCGCTTACAACTGCTTTAAAGTGCCTTAATCACTCTGGATCCAATGGGTCATGTTCTGCCCAGCAACAAAATAAACTGCCTGTGCAAGGTGCAAACTCAGGACCCTGTACACTGTAGGCACAGTAGTTAACCACCAAGCCATCATAGCAATAAATATGCATGCGGTATCACCAAACTAATTCTCACCACAGGAAAATCAAACCAAACATGTGAACTGAATCTATGTACAGTGTGATGTTGGATAACCTGCCACAGAACATAAATATATGAACTGGAGTACTGCAGTAAGCATAGATTTGAGGTGGTATTGTAATAAAGTGTAGAAGCCCCCAGGTCTCCATACAGTGTATGTAAACATGAATCACAGATACCAGACACATATATAACCTGTAATGAAGAATAAGTCATTGCCAAATGGCAAATATAGTGCTAATTAAGTATTAAGCAATGCTAACTGCAGCACAGCTGAAGTTAGTAAGTGCAAGCAATGTGTAGGGGAGCCAATTCTATCTGACTAGTGGTATACCTCTTTAAGCAGTGCCAACCTCATGTAAGCAGGCCTGCCCATAGCTTAGCCTTTTCAAAACTGGCCAATCATGGGGAAGTGCAGGAAAATGGCTGTATTTAAACCCCACAGGTGGGAATACTATCCATAACTGGTTGTAGCTTCCTACTGCAGCAGAATGGCTGGTGTGGGTGAAAGCACTCGATTTAGAGCACAGCGCTGGGGCATCCAGGAGTCAAAAATCATGGTATGACTCCTGGTAAAACACCATGATCAGAGACTACTGCAGGGCCAGTACCAGGGCTCGCAGTATAAAACGGATGCCTGGGACAGTCTCGCCCATGACCTCACCAGTGCCACAGGTATCCCCTGAACTGGTGAGCAGGTCAGGCACCACTATGCTGACCTGAAGTGGGGAAGGAGGGATGTACTGGAACAGTGGATTCAGGAGTCTCGGCAGATTCCAAATGCTCCAGGACTGAGTAAGTACTCATTCTACTAAGTAGTAAATAATTGCCTAGCTTGTGTATACTATGGATAGGTATGGCTAAATATCACTTAATTTCTCTGACAGCTGCAGATGAGCAGGCTGCGAACCAGCAAACCCATGATGCTGGTCTGCAAAGGCTGCGTCCCGAGGCACGTTAGTAATCAGTCTGCATGTACTGTCATAACAAATAAATATAAGAGCCTTAGAAAGTGTTGTACCAGTAGAAATAAATGTGTAAAAGTCTGTGAATAAAGGTATAACCCGTGGAGTGCTTCTGTCTACTTTTCTCTAATATTTGGCGATCTGTTCCATACTTTAAATAGTGTCACCCACACCATGGTGGTATGCAGATAAAATGGTCCTGAAGTCCTGCATAACAATGTTGGAAGTGCTAAGAGGTCAGTTATATTGTACAACTTAGGGAGACTTAGACTAGAAAACAGTCAAAAGCTTTACATCAGTTCCCTGATAACACAGTGTACTGTGATGTTAGCTATAATATTTTCTCACACATAGCAGAGGTTTGAATCCTGGGAGTGCTACTAAGTTGTATGCATAATCATACCCCACAACTGTACAGATTTTGATACAATGTTCAGATAGAAAGCTGTATGCATACTTACACCCAACAACAGTACAGAATTTGCTAGAATGTTCATATTGTAAGTTGTATGCATATTCATACCCTACAACTGTTCCAATCTGTCCAGCATGTCCAGATAAATGGCCCATATCACCAGCTTGGTAGCCTGTTACCCAGAAAATCCAGTGTGATGTTCCAAGAATTGTAGGCAGCTGTCAATGACATATAACTGATATTCAAATGTGTACATAGTCAGAGAATGTATATGGAAACAAACCTGTCATTCTAGCACCTCACCCAAAGTGTATGGCAGCAATTCTCAACATATGTTGCATTAACACCTGCAGCCTGTCACACCTGTATGTAAGACACAGGTCATGTATATAATAATTTATAAACATACCAGTGTACAATATAAGGCCATTGTGTAGTGTAATAATACATGTAAGGGAAAGAACACTGCAGTGACTAAGAATGTTGTGAAAACTACAAGGATATATTAGTTGTTAATTAAACTCTCACTCTCATCCCTACCATATGTGCATAATAAACCAATGACACTCCTCAACTGGTATGTGCACACTCTAAACTTTTGTTGGGACATATGTCCTAATGGTTTATAAATATTCACATTTATTTCTATGCATGTGCCATGTGAAAATACATATTGGTGGCCTGTTGCCATCAATGAAACCTGCATGCTCCTGTAATGGCCACTGTTGTTCCATATATGCATGTGTTCTGCTTGCTCTGCAACTGTGTTAAATCTGGTGTGTTGGATTAATGGGAATACCTATGCATGCTGTTATAATAATCCCGAATGCTGTTGACTGTTACTAACCCATATCTGTCATAAACCTGTGACAACACTGCTCGTATGGTAAGGCCAGTCCCAGTGGACCCACCTGTCCCACCTCAGCTGGCCATGGCACTGGGCAACAGCACATCTGGGGCCCAGCCTGGGACCTACTCATCCATGGGCCCTGCACCACCTTCGGGTGGAACCTCTGCAGGGGATGGGGCTCACCCCCCCTCAGAGTGGGTGCGGAGGGGAACCTGTCAGCCGTCAACAGGTCTGGGTCGTGGTGCTTAAGGAGCTCAATCTGGAGTATCAAGAGCAGCTACTCCAGCTTGTGGGCTGAGTGGCGCTATTAGAGGGTGAGCCTGCCCCTCCTACACAGCCTCCAGCACAGCCACCTTCGGGGCTGTGAAGGTGCAGTGGTGACTGCACATGGGTGGGGACCTCAGTCCCACTGTTTCTGGTTGAGGGCTCATGGGCTTGTGACTTCCAAACACCACACCCCATCCAAGGTGTTTACCCCCCACATGTGTCATAAACTGGCACTGTATACATCTTGTGTGTCTGTTAACCCACCCAGCCTACCTCCACAAATATATCTACTACCCCTCCCTAACATCCCACTCTCACTTGAAAAAAAAGGGCAATCTGTTCCCACAAAAAAATCTTGCCCCATACATAGCTGTCCATTTCGCACACGTGTCTACTGGACACATGTAATCTGGCCTAATTGGCATCACAATGAATATATGTTGGCCTCACCCTTCTCCCAGGGGTTTGAGGATCCAAATGTACCTGCAAATATAGTGTATATGCACAGCTGTTGCTGTAGAAGAAATGGGCAGCTATGGACCTTTCAGATACCCTTCCTGCACAAACCTAGCTATTTTCTCTCCTGTCTTTCCCTCTTTGTGCCCCATTTTTCACCACTGTCCTATCAACCTCTTTTTCTTTTCTTTTAAAGGAATTAGCACGGGGGTAGGCGGCAGTAAGCACTGTTAAGCAGTGGTAAGCGAGTTTGCCTGGGTTTGCACACGGGTAAGCTATGCCTACACAGGTTGAGAGATTTGAAGGTAACTGACTGTAAGAAAACATAAGCACAGGTTGGCAGTGCTTACCGTCATGCAAACCCACTTACAACTGTTTAAAAGTGCCTCAGTCTCTCTGTAGCCAACGTCCCTTGTTCTGCCCAGCAACAATATAAGCTGCCTCTCCAAGGATCAAACCCAAGACACTGCACTCCATACACAAAGGGATTTACCACTAAACCATGGCAGATATACATAACCTGAAGTTTTCACAAACATATCATGCAGCACAGTCAGTCAACAGTACAGGAACTGTATTATTATCACACCACATAAGTAGTCTGGACAAAATATGCCACACTGTAGGTACAAATAGGGATATATGTCAACTAATGCTCTGATACACTTACAATGTTGCTAATGACTGTTATATGTATTAGAACGCATATGTAGGAGATGAAGTCTGAAACACAAAAGTGTTGCCACTAGTTACTGACTTCAATGCTGCGATCATCCATGACAATTGCCAAGTGAATGAGGAACAGGCCAAAATATGAGCCAAACATGCATGGACATATGTACAGATATATATCTGTAAATGTAGACACATAGACAGCTATATGTAGATATATAAATATATATTAATGTATGACTCACAAATAATCAGATAACATCAATTGTCTATAGATACATACATATGTTCATATGTGCGCAAGTATCAACGGGATTTGAATGACTTTAGGAATGACATGATATTTTCTTGGAAAAAGAATAAAAAAGGTGTGCGTTTTGAAGAATCACAACAGAATAGACCTAAACGAAAGAGGGTATGGTCTATTTTGCGTAAATCTAAATCTACTTCTAGCACATCGGATATATCATCCAGTTTCTCTAATACGGATACAGAGGTTGAACAAGGTGATGTGTTGGTGTCAGGGTCACCAGTTCCTAAGAAGACTAGAGCCCCTTCAGGAGGGGAGGCCGTAAATACAGGAGAAGACAGCGTGGAACAACGATTTTGGGCTTGTTGGTAGCCCCTACAGACTCTAGTTCATTGACACCATTGAATGTTCATGGTGACTATGACCACAGTTGTGTGAACCAACTAGTTGTTAATCTCACACATTACAGTTTTTCAGAAAGGGAATTAAAAGTATTGAATAAAGGTCCGACCTATGTTCCTTCTTTTTATGAGTCACATTTTGATGTTGTTAAGGATGTTAAACAATTTTGCAGAAATTTAAATTTAAAATATCATTTTGCACATATATCGGGGTTATATACTAAGGAGGATAGGGTCAATTTCAGGTTTAAAAAGTCTAAGTTTCAACCCATTTATAGTAATGTAGTGCGGTCTTTTGAACAACTAGTTTTACATGATTTACAAGTTAATCAAGCTGACATTTTTTTGTTGCTCTTCTTATAATCTAACTGTGGATGAACATCAGGCTCTTAAGACTCTTGCTAATAACGACAACATAGTGGTTATTGGGGCAGATAAAGGTGGGGCTATTGTGATTTGGGAAAAGTCACAGTATGTACAGGAGGCTTTAAAACAATTGAAAAGGTCATATCATGTTTTATTACAGGATCCTAGTGAAGAGTTTAAGACAGTCATTGACAGTTTTCTCTTGGATTCTAAACAGCATGATATTATTAGTGAAGAGTTAATGGAACAGTTAACTGTGGAAAGCCCCACATTTCAATATTTTTATCTGGTCCCCAAAATCCACAAAACCTTACATAACCCCCCGGGTCGGCCCATAGTGGCTGGGAGAGGTTCAGTGTTACAACCCTTGTCTGAATATTTAGAATTCAAACTTAAACCTTTGCTTGGTTTAGTTAGGGCCAGAATTAGGGACACAAAGCAATTTTTATTACTAATGGGAGATTTACAGCTTTCCAGTGATTCTTTATTGGGTACTTTAGATGTACAATCTTTGTATGCAAGTATCCCACAAGAAGGGGGCATAACAGAGGTTCAGTATTGGATGGTACAATCTGGTTTATATTCTGAAAGTGAGATACTATTTTTGTTATTTATGTTGAGGTTGGTTTTGGAGCATAATGCATTTAAATTTGATAATAAATGGTATTTGCAGGTCAGAGGTACAGCTATGGGGGCTACCTTTGCCCCTATATATGCTGACCTGTTTATGGGTTATTTGGAAGTCCAATACATTTATTGTGAGGATTTTATATATGCCAGTAATCTTATTATGTGGCGTTGATATTTGGATGACTGTTGGGTTGTATGGCAGGGGAGTTTATCAGAATGGGAATGTTTCAAATATTGTTTGAATGCTAATGAGTATGGTATCATATTTGCAGGCAAATTGGATTTATTTTCAGTGGATTTTTTAGATGTTAATGTAACTAAAGTACTTGATCATACAGTAGTTACTTCACTGTATCGTAAACCATTCTCTAAAAACTCTAACCTGCATGCCCACAGTTGTCATCCTCCTCACACTATAAACAATATCCCAGTGGCCCAATTTCAAAGAATAAAGAGAATATGTTCCAATCCTGTGGAATATGATAAACAAGTATTGGATTTGAAGCAAAGGTTTTTGGATCGTGGTTATCATAAAAAATGTATTGACAAGGCTTATAATAAGGTTAAAACTATGGACAGAGCACAAATGTTGCAAGATAAGTCATCCTTTAGGGGATGAGTCCACGAGTATTAGATTTGTTATGACTTATGCCAAAAATACTTTCAAGATCCAAGAAATTATTTCTAGGTATTGGCATATATTATGTATGGATCCGTTTTTTTCTACTTTGTTGAAACCACGATGTGAGTTTGCATTTAGGAAAGGGAAATCAATAGGGCAACAATTGTCTGCTTTTAAAAAGGAGTAGGTTCTAAAGGAGATAGTTGGGATTGATATTGTAGGTAGCACATACTGTGGTCATTGTAAGTTCTGTAAACTTCTGTCAAAGACAGGTTCATTCACTTCTGTTAATACTAGAAAAGTTTATGATATCAAAAGCCTCATTACTTGTACTACTTCTTGGGTGGTTTACATGGCCATATGTCAATGTGGGGCATTTTATGTAGGACAGACCTCGGGTCCGTTAAAACAGAGGATTGCCCTTCATGTTAGTGACAAAATGCAAGAGGACACGTAGTGCCTTGTACAAGCATATTCTGGTTCATTCAATGGCACATTTTATATTTGTGGGGATTGACAGGTTAACAATGCTTAATATTAATGAGAGAGATAGGCATAATATTTTGACAACTAAAGAACGTAGATGGATAGTTAATTTGGGGGCCCTTTTCAAGCCGCGTCTTAATGACCATTGGTAACTACTCAATACTAGTATTATTTTTATTAGGGTGAAATTGTTCCCCTAGTTTGGTTCTTTTAGGTCCTATTTGGATTCTAAACATAGAATTTGGGTAATAGTGTAATTTAGACTATTGGTTCCAATAGCTTTTCAAGTTTTTGTAATTAGGGTCCTCCATGTATAAATGTTCATACATGAAATTTGATCACTTTTGGGGGTGGCCTATTTTGGTTTAATAAAGTATTGTATAAATCATCTTGGTAGCATTTGGTAATATATAGGATAGTTAGATAGGTTTCAAACTTTGTATTTTTACATACTCACATTTAAGTGGTAATGTCTCTTTAAAAATGAGACTACTTAAACGGGACGTGCAAGCGTTGTGCATCACAGTGATGACGCTTTTGTAAGCGAAACCGGTCTGTGGGGCAGACTGTGCAGCAATAAACTGCTAAAACTCTCTCGCTGCCTTCTTTTTTTACGAGTGCTGGAAGTGGATTTGGTATTATATATATATATATATATATATATATATATATATATATATATATATATTATATATAATATATATATATATATATATATATTTATATATATAGATATATAAAATATAATATACATATATATATATATATATATATATATATATATATATATTTATTTATACAGATGTGTATATATATATATATATATATATATATATATATATATATATATATATAGATAGATATATATGAGAGATATATATATATATATATATATATATATATATAGGTACCTACACATATACACACACAAAAGGTATCAGTAGCCATACATATGTAGAAGTAGTGTAGAAGTACTGGGAGCAAAGTATATCCCTCAGCCACAAGCCATTTAACTGGCACCTGTGAAATGTGTAGTGTGGCAACCCTTCCCACAAATGAGAATACTGATATTAAACATATACCCACCCACAATTTAAAGGACATGACACGACACACAGGCATGCATACACAGATAACCTTTATTCCTGTACTATACAATAATGTATGCCAGTACTGACACCACATAAGGTTTGAAATATGTAATCAGTCATGAATGCAAGGCCCACACAAAACAGTAGATGCAAGCAATGTGTACATATACCATACTATGCTGTCCAGGCCAAGGCCTTCAATTAGTACAACAGTAGAAACAGGAATTGCCTTCAGGATATGTAACAATCAACAATTACAGATGTAGTTCAGCAGCTTCCAATTACACCCTGTAGTCAAACCCTAGGGGGAAAAGCAGCACTTGTGTTAATGTCACATTATCTTGTACATAACATTGCTTAACCTAACATCTCACTATCACACTGAATGACCCTCGTCTTAACAGTTATATCCCTGAAAAGGTGCCATAGCCTAGGTTAATGGCATAGAACCCCCCCCCCCCATAAAAGGCTGTAAAAGGGAAAGGAACACTGTGTACCACACACTTGCCTCTGGAATGTACAAAGGCATATATGTGTTCTCCAGCTGTTGCCCCCATATATATGGACTTGGCCCAATAGTTGGTGTGGGAGTACAGGACATGACTGGGATGAGAGCAGTAATGCTAGCAGTAAATAATGATAGGCCATTACCTAACAACCCTTCCTGTATCACAGTAGGACAAAGACTGGCATATATGTGGAGGACAGAGGCAGGAACACAGGGCCATATTTGCATTATTGCTGTTACACACCCTGGAAATTGCTGGCATTACAGGATTTGTTGCAGCATACCCTTATGCAGGCATACAACATTGAAATACAAATGGATGTAGCCATGTACTGATAGCACTCAACAGACAGAATGCTACAGATATATCAGGGACAATACTTGTGTGGTGCACAGACTAAACCTAACAGCCCATCCCCCTGGTATCATACAGATAGGCCGACAGTTGAGAGCTATGCAGACAGACAACATTCCATGAAAAATTATCATGTACACAGAAACCCTGTAAGAACAGCATGATACATTGCACACAACAACACTACTCACGCTGTCTGTAGGTCTAGAACCTTACCCAAACGTGGATTTGGCCTGTGTCTGCAGGTTCTGCTGTAAGAGGAATTGCTACCTGCTGTCTATAACACTGATGTCCACACACAGGAAGGATGTTATCCATACTGTAAATGTGAAAGGACAATGCACACGGAAGGCAGCAATTTATAGTACAGGGTTGCCATGGCAGTGGTTATCTGAAGTACTACACAGCAGGCTGCATGCAATTAGCAACTGGTAGACATTGACTGGTGCAGAGGCCACCACCTGATCATGTGCAATATCAACAAAAGCATGCTGCAATCTATTTAAACCAGCTCAATCACTCTACTGGAGATACTAAGAGAGAGAGAGAGAGAGGAAAATAAAACTTTCAAGGAAGGTCACAAAGCTCAGGGTTGTGTTACAGCAGAAAAACAGAACAGGTATGTGAAACAGATATGCATTTACTGGCATGTAGTATATGGCATAGAATAATAGGATGTATACTGTGAAAGTATGTATATGTGCCATCAGTACTTGTTCCTGTAATGATGTTCACCTCAACAACTGCAATGGACAGTAGTGTCAGTCCCTGTGGGCAGTGGGACATACCTGTCAAATGTGCAGACCAGAAGTGAATGGCAAAGATGTGACCCATAATATCTGTGTTCTGTAACTTACTGTGGCTAACGGCTGGTGGGGGTATTAATACTGCCATGATAGACACATGGGTGAGAGATCACACCACCTGCAGGACAGTCATGTTAAAGTGTAGCATAGCATGCCCAACTGTCATAGCATTATAATATGCTTATCTAAAGTTTGTCACCATATATACCCCCCCTAATGTTAGTGTGTGTTCACATGTGACACCTATCTGTGTTGCAGCAAGGCAGAACAGTTCAGCTGTGAAGTAAAAAAGGTACATGAGTGTGGTCCAGATGTTTGTATGCACCCCACATACAGATACATATATGTGTGATACATATTCACAGCTGTGTATGTTTACAGAACCTCGGACAGTTATACATTTATAAAGGTATATAAACAACGCAAAATGATCTCTACACATATATGCACATATGTAAATATATATATATATATATATATATATATATATGTGTGTGTGTGTGTGTGTGTGTGTGTGTGTGTGTGTGTGTGTGTGTGTGTGTGTGTGTATGTCTGTATATATATATATATATATATATATATATATATATATATATATATATATATATATATATATATATATTTATGTCAATACATGTCCCCTGCCATGACATGTGTGAGAGAACATCACACAATCACACATCAATATTCAACATATCTACACACCAGTACATGGCTGCCAGATGGAATGTGGAGCGTGGTGTGTATCCCATGTTGGGAACACATCACAATTGTATGAGATGGTGGGATATATATGTTGCTGAAGGGTATTAGGCACATATTGGTATGTAGGTCTGGTTGGGTGACAAACAAGACAGCATACAGGGCTGGTATATGACATGTGGTGGTTAAACACTGTGGATGGGTAGTTACATTTGGAATGTGGAGGCCATTGAGCCCCCACATGGGAACAAAGGGAACATGGTGCCCACCCATGGACAGTATCTGCATGGACATAAAGGTGCCTGAGCTGTGCACTGGGCAGGAGGGACATGCATTTCAAACCTTGTGTATGTGTACTGCATGCCTCCAGGTGATGAAGCACATACCCCATGTCTCTGTGGAGCTTCCTATGCACGAGACTCTTTACCTAACTGAGTGACAGACATATGTCTGTGTGTAGTCCATGGGGGGACACCATCCCCTGAGGTGGTTCCACATGAAGTTAGTGATGTAACAGTAGATAATGAGGTTCCATGGTGGGTCACGGATGTGATGTGGACTGGTAACATGTGCACATTAGGTTGGAGTGGGGTTCCTGCTGGCAAATATCCCCTACACATACTGGTGTGTAACTGTCATGGAACATATGTGGGCTGTAATAGTCCACACAATCTCAGAACTTGTCCAACAGCATGCATAAATATCCCCAATATCTCTGAATGGCAGATGTGTAGCAATCACATAGCAGGCCTACCACATGCATATGTGGAAACATAGTGGTAGTGACAATGGCATGCAGGTGAAATACCCTGTAACAGCCCAGCAACTCTAGTGTCCCACAGGGAGCATGTCTATAAACACATAGCAGAAAGTGTTGTACAATACAATATATGACCCAATGGTACACATACCGGACACATACCACTAGCATTGTGTGAACATTATGTTCGAGCTGATATGGTGGCGGGAGACCGATACATGTATTGTATTATGGTAAACTTAACATACGAGTTGCTCAGACATATTTCCATCATTATGTCTTTCAGTGAGTATGGAGCACCCGAAGAATCCAGCTTACAGTGCTGCTGAGGAGGAAATTATGATCACCAGCATCATCCACAACTACCAGCTGTTGTTCTCACGGACAAGCCAGGACCAGCAGGAGAGAACAGCCATGTGGAATGATGTGGTCCACAGGGTGAATGAGGTGGGGATGCACAGCCGTACATATGAGCAGGTCCGCCACCATTGTAGTGACCTGCTCTGGCAAGTATGTCGCTGTGCCGCTGCCATGCAGGGAAACCACCTTGCAACAGGGGGGAACATATCATTCACCCCCCCCACCAGAGTGGAGGAGCTGCTCATGAGTCTGGTAGCACCTGTCCACCCACAAAAGCTATAGACTTATACAATCATGGAGGTGGGTGCTACACACACACCAGACATGGAGCATGCAGGTAAGGTTCCAGGGCATATCAGTAGACTACTGTAGTGTATGCATCTGTACAGGTAGATCATGCATATGTGAGATGTGGGGTCTGTTGCTGTGTAGTACTGATAAGCAGTAATGCATAATCTGTAGTACTGTGGACTTCAGCTGTTGTTGTACTGTAATATTGCAGCCACCCTGTAGCAATGCCACAGATGTGGCCACTGACATCAACTTTATCCCATCTCAATGTAGGAACCTCTGGGATACCAGCAAGGCAGTGGCCGGATGCTGGTGAGTATGGTTTATGCTTATGCTTGATAATTCACTGTGCATGTCGTAGCTAAGGTGTAGGCAATGTACACATCTAACACACCTACCCATAATGCATGCTGTACATGTGCACTGACAGAGCACACACCTCAGTAATGGGATTACCAGCCTCAAATACATGCAATACACAGTCCATCTCAGACAACTGTGGCTACACTCCAGTGCACATTGCCCAGGCGCAGCTGACATCTGCCCAACATACACAGCTATGTCATACACAGAGCAGTTGAACATGCTACACATGAAGACATCCCACAACCTTTGCTAACACATGCTCCAGGGTTCTAAACCTCATCAACACATTGCACAGAACATACTGGATGGATAGATCCCTGTCCTGGGGAATCCCCACACTGTGGAATGGACTACCCATACATGTCAGGCAATGCTACTCATTGGCCTCCTTTACAGAAACACTTGGCAATTGGATGGGAAATGGGGAATTCACCCTGGGTAGTATGTCTGTGCCGCAGCCTGACAGGGGCACAGGGGAATAGCATTAGTGGGTGGTGCATGGCTGGGAACCCCTGTGGCTAGGCTTATATAGGCCCCAGGACCAATAGACCAGTACTCACCTATGAACCTATGTGTACCACAGGCAACATCAGCCAGGGCTAAACCATGGTCAATAATGGTCTCTACACACACCATAGGTACAGTACATTGTGTCTGTGGTCGGTCTAATGGTAGTCTATTGTTCATACATGCACCGCTGATGATGACATCTGTGAATACACATTAAAGCACAGAAAAACACAGAAGCTGTGACCAGCAGCAGAAACACTACTGACACACAGATACACATCCTGCAATGGTGTGTACACCTGTGAGGTATGGTGCACAGTACATGCCAGGGTACTGAACAGATGCACAGCAATGCTGTGGACATGGGTGCAGTGAGTTCCAGGGGGAGGGCCATCAGCTGCTAACAGAAGCCATGCATCAGAGCCATGTATAATGTTGGTAATGGGGATTGACTACAGTTGCACTGCATGCTGTTGAGCACCACATGTCCTGCATGCAGACATGTGTGTAATTACGGGTTTGTGTGTGATACTGTACTGCACCATCGCCTGCTATTGTGTGTGTTATGGGGGTGCGGGAGCTGTCTGTAGGTGCTGTCTGGTGGAGTGTCGACTGCATGTGTGTATATCTGTGTCTGTGGCCATGTCTGCACATGTGTGTGTGTGTGTGTGTGTGTGTGTGTGTGTGTGTGTGTGTGTGTGTGTGTGTGTGTGTGCGCGCGTGCATGTATTTAGGGTGATGTACAGGTCTTACTGTCTGTTCCCTGTTTTCCCCTCACAGGTGGTGAGGTGGAGCTAGGTCCCCCCCGCAGGGAATCTGATGTACTGATACAGACAGTGACCATGAGGATAGGTGTGTTGAGGCACAGGAAGGGTTATCAGGGGCTGTCGCTGGGCCATCAATTGACAACCCACACATTTCTACCCCATCCACGCACACAGTCACACTGCCTCTACATACCTCATTACCATTGGCCTTAGCTGAGGGACAGCCTATGGTTGGCATTGGCCAGGGCAGTGTGGTATCTATTGCACGTGTGTCAGGACACAGCAGCCATAGCCAGATGTCTGGTGGGGTATCACATAGGCAGATGATCAGGGATGATCATCGGAGCAATGCTGGTCACCGTGCCCCTGGCAGATGTGCCACATCTATTTCAACCACACGCATGTTCCAGACTGTCATGGAGGCACAGGCACAAATGGAAAGGTACACCAGGCAGGGTCTAAGGGGGCAGAGGGCTCATCACACTTCTGTAACTGACAGCATCCATGACCTAGCAGGTGCCATCCGTAATTACACCGAGGTCATGGATAGATGGTGGGGTGAGACATTGGATCTCATCCACAATGTCATGTCTATGTGTCAGGACAGGGCTGGATGGTTGCGATGGCCACATGGACATATGCCAGCAACACCAGCAGCTGGAGGTCGCCGTGGACATCCAACTAGTCACAGTCGCTCCCGTAGTGGCAGTACCAGCCCCAGAACTAAGGGGTGTGCTGTCCACAGACTGTCATAGCAGACCACATGCACATGGCCCTGGCCAGTTCCAGGAGGGACCTGGAGCCAGTGGATGTCTGTCAAACTTGGGGGACAGTACTTGGTCTGTCTTTGTACCTGATACTGCCTGTAGCACCCCTGACGGACACAGGTCCCATGTCCGTGGCTGGAGACGGTGAACTGCAAACCCTGCCAGGTACAGTCTGTAGTTGTCTCACAATTCCCTGTATAGGGCAGCCACATGGAGGAACTGTGTGCATGCAGACACACACACACATAAAAAATGAACCTAGGGCAACCACATACCTGCACACATGACATCACAGTGGCCCATAACAGTACTCAGCCCCCTCACACACACATACATGTTGTCAATTGTATGGCTCAGCCTAGGCCTCTGACAAACCAACACACCCTGTGCATATGATGATACCTGTGCCACTCCCTGACATCCGTAACATCGATACAGGGACAGGCTAACATGGTGCTGATACACAGGGTGACTGTACAACAGTGTAGCAATGGGATGATGCGTAGCATGTTGTCAGCAGTAAAGTGAAATGCTGATATCTTGGAAAGTGTAGCTGTGCAGCCATGATGCATCATAGCTGTAATTAACAATGTTGTATTGTTGTCACCAGTATCTCCTCTGATTGTGTTGTGCTTGTCCATGTGCCACATGTCTGATGGGTGTAGTGGTGTCAGCAGGCCTTCTACAGTGGACACCAGTAAGTGTAGTGGGTGGTACACATGCCATGGCTGGGTACAACACACAGAAACTTTGGCTTGGATGCAGTACAGGTACAAGACTGTACACATGGAGATATGTCCCCATGCAGATAACACATCTGTTGCACATGTAATCCCACCAAGACAGAATAGGCACAACCACACAGTGCTATATATGCAGTCTGCAATGTGGATGACATTGAACATGCTAACAGCAGGGTGTATGTCCCTCTCCCCACTCTGCTGCAATCCCCACCTAAGTAACATGTGTGTGCCAATGCCAGTGGCATAGCCCTACCCTTAGGAGAGTGTGAGACACTCAACTACTGTGAATGGTGTAAACAATAGCTAACAACCTGATTACATACACTGTATAGTATTACAAACAGCTACGTGGGGGGATAGATGCAACAGTAACTACAATAATGGTGGTTGTGTCCACAACAGCTACACCAAGTGAGTTATAGCAACCCCAGTAGTACTGCACACCTCAACAGTGTGGAGGAGGGCATTAACACATCTATGACCTGTGAAGGACTGTATGTCCACGGGATGGCACCTGAGGAATATTGGCATATGCCAAGCAGTCCTGGTGGAAACATATTCTGTGAACGGAGGTAGATCCCTTGATAACTGCACACATTCCTACACGTGGGATGGTGTACAAAAGCCTGCTATGATCTACATAGGCATTGTGCACCCCCTAACCCTCATCTACACCTGTCATGATTGGGTATAGGAGGTATACCAAGTTTAGGTTGTATTCTCTGTCTTTGACAAGTCCAACATTGGCGGGGTCCCGTGTGTTAAGATTACTAGAAACATTGGCCATGGGTTCATTGTAGATATTTTCCATGTCCTTGCAGACCAGGTTCATCATGCTACTGGGTGGTAGTTCCCAGCTGACATGGTGGATTTGTGGTTATCCTTGCCAACATTGGTGAATCCATTGTCAGGTGTGTAGGCCTATTGGATCATATAAGGGATCCCAGCTATGTACTGCACCTGCCAAGGGGGTTCTCCCAAACATGGCATGTCACTTGACTGTACTGCATGATATGTTAGTAATGCTAGCCGACATCCTACAGGTGGGATGGAGTACTGTTAACATGTACTGCCCTTGTTGTGTAGGGTCCTGCTTATGGGATCTGCTAAGGTTGGTATTGTAT